>NC_042617.1:1099498-1180867 GCF_901001135.1 Rhinatrema bivittatum
TGTGGCTGGAGAGGGGGTAGCAGGGTGTGTGTGTGTGTGGCTGGAGGGGGGGAGCAGGGGTGTGTGTGTGTGTGTGTGTGGGCTGGAGGGGGGGGTAGCAGGTCCTCTGCTCCTTTTCTTGGGCAGGGAAGGGTTGAGCTCCCTGCTAGTCCTCAGCTCCTGTGCTTTCATATATATATATAGATGTATATTCATGGCCCCATAAATTGCATGAATGGAAGGGGGGCTGTAGGTAAAACCTTGGCTTACTCCAGTTTACTGTAGATTATCCCCCTTAGGAGGAAAATGTTCAAAAAAAAGTCAGTGATTTAGGATATCATACAATTTCCCTGATTCTAGTGACTATGAATAACCAGCAACAACACTAAATGAGTCAAACTAAAATAAGTCACCTAGTTATCAGTTTAGAAACCTTAGGAGGTCATTTTTAAGAGGATTTACTTGCATAAAACTGGGGTTTACGTGCTTAAATGGACTTTTGAAATTTGCTACTATTACATGCATAACCCCTTTGAAAATTCACTCCTTAGGTTTAAAAAATACTAAATAATTTAAAAACCGTAGTCAGTTTTAGAAAACGTTAAATTGAGAGACATACCTATTCCTTAATCAGCTTTTAAAACATTAGAACTCAATGAAATTAAGATGCAGGCAGAAGTCGAGCAGCGAGTTGGGCTATCCAGTCTTTTGCACTGATTGCCACATGTATGGTTTTCTACCTGTTGTACGGTGCATGCTGTGCTCACAGAACGAGTCTGATCACTGAAGTCAGAGTGGCAGACCCAGAGGAGCTAAGGCAGCCAGAGAGCTATAAAGAAGGACATAGAGTAGTCCCAACTCCAGTCAATCAGCCCTTGTGCTGCCTTGGAGGAGCAAGGTCACCGGGCAGGTTAGCGTCATCTTGATGTGGCAGGAAGTAATCCTGTAGCTAGTACCTGCCCTCCAGGTGATTCTTCTTATTCTCTCACAGTCAGGATGTGTCTTCAGGGCCACGTGCTCAGGAGGGAAGGGCTAGGACAGCCACTATAGTAGATGATTTGATCATTAGTAATGTAAATAGCTGGGTAGCTGATGGGCATGAGGATCACTTGATAAAACTTGGCCTGGTGTGAAGGAAGCAGACCTCAAACGGCGTTTAGATACGTTTTTAGAGTGTGCTGGGGAGGAGCTGACTCTCATAGTATATATGGATATCAATGACATAGGAAGGTGCAGGAGGGAGGTTGTGAAGGCTAAATTTAGGGCTTTAGGTAGGAAACTAAAATACAGAACCTCCTGGGTGCATTCTCAAAGATGCACAGAACCCCAGAGACAAGCTGAGCTTGAGTGTGTGTGTGGATGAGAAGATGATTTTAGATGTTAGGACCTACGGAATATTCTAGGGAAAGGGGAGCTTATTCCAGTGGGATGGACTCCAGGCTGCTGGCACTAATATTTAAAATGGAGAAAGAGCAACGTTTAAATTAGACTATGGGGAAAAGCAGACAGTGCTCAGAAGTACATGGTTCAGAAAGGGGATCCATAAAGGCTAGAGGATGGGAATGAAGAGAAGAGCCAAGGGAGTGGCTTGCTGAAATAGTGGCTACTACCTGGTGATTACTACCCTTACTCAATAAGCCTGAACTTTCAAAACTTTTCCTATCACTGCCTACCATATCAGTTCCAAGCATGCCCTGAATATGTTAAAGAACTGGTAGACCATTTCAGGCCCCATCTTCCTCTGTCATACTTAAATGACTAATGAACCAATACCTAGATCTCCTCTCATTTCTTATTACCAAGTTTTCTAATTCACGCAGCTACCAAAATTAGCAAAGCCATTTGCCAAAACATCTAGCAGCTTCATGCTGATTGAATTTGGGGTTTTAACAATAGCTACCTCATGCCAGCTACCCGCTGCCTTCTTGGAAACCCAGTGCATTCATACTTCTGCTGTTAAGGTCGCAACCACCACTCTATGCAGATCATCCTTTAATTCCCTCTGTGGCCTGTGATGCCATCAACTTGTGCTTCTGCAATACATTCACTTTTGCAAATAAGGATCCTTGTGTTTATCCTATAACTTTCGAAGTGTTACCATTTAACTTTCACCTTCTGTTTCAGGAGGGCATCTAGACATTACCATGAAAAAATATTTCCAGATGGTGATCCCCTTATCAAGTTCTACTGAAAAAAGTTTTACTCATCATGCAATAGTACCATCAGGTTTTTAAAATTTCCCTCTGATATCCCTCTCACTCTCTCTCCTTTCCTCTAGCATATACATATATAGGTCCTTAAGTCTCAGCTCATCTACTTTTGGTGCAGATCTTGCACCATTTTGGTTGCCTTTCTCTGGGGTATCTCTAGCCTATTTATATCTTCTCAGAAGTATGACCTCCAGAAGGGAACACATTGACTCAGAGACCTCACAAAAGAGGATTCCAATGGGACATTGATACCAGGGTACATATTATATCAGAATGACAGGGCAAATCAAATTGGCGGAGGGATGGCACTATATATTAAAGCATAGAGTCGAGCAGGATAAAAATTCAGTAGGAAACAAACTTCACTTTGGAATCATTACTGACAAATTCCATATGTAGTGGGGGTATATTACAGGATGAAGAGACAGTAAAATGCTAACAGAAATTAGAAATGTTAATAAAATTGGCAACATGGAGAGTCACATGATCCAGTGAGCCCATGAGGATGCTCTAAGCTGGGTTTCAGGGGGCATCCTCTGAAACTGGGTAATATCTGAAGCATCCACACTCCCAAGAACGTTTAAAAAGCCTGGTCGGATCGGTCTTATGAACATTGATCGATACATGCGAAAATCACCCACTGGTATGCCAGCAAGACTAGCTGAAAAGGAAAGAGAAAAGCTTAAGCCCAGTGAGGAAAAGATGGCTGCCGCCAAGGACAAATCCCAGCAGTTTCCAATAGACAACATGGTCGCTGCGATAACAGTAGTGATAACAGCAGCAATAGCAGGCAGGTTAGATGCTATACCAAAGCAAATTACTAAAATTCAATCTTCTTTCCATGATGTCAGCCCAAGGTTAGATTCGCTTAACGGTTGCATATCAGTGATGGAAGATGACGCACTAGAGGCTGCTAGAAAGTTGTAGAAGGTGGAAAAAACTATAGAAGCACAAAAAGAAAAGATTGATGAATTAGGAAATCAGTCGAGGCATAATTTACATTTTATTGGCTTTGCAGAGGCTGTCGAGCACAAACTGGCTGGCATACTTACAGACTGGATCCCTGAAGCATTGGGCCTTTCAGAGTTGCAAAATGTTCTAGTCATAGAAAAAGTGCACAGGTTAGGGGCAAAAAAGGCGAGTGATTTGCAGCCTCGCATTGTTATTGTGAGGGTCCTTAATTTCGTTCACAAGCAGATGATCTGGCAAGCATATTGCACAGCATCATCCCTGCAATATAATAATGCTGCAATCAAGATCATTCAAGGTTTCTCATTTGAAGTGGCCACAAAGAGGTGAGAGTTTGGTCTGTTTTATGCCCAGCTAGCAGCGAAACAGATCAGATTCATGTTGCAGTTTCCAGTTTAGCTGCGCATTTGGAGCAATTGTGTCATACACATGTTTGATAAGATGCCAGAGGCTAAGAGGTTTGTCGATGTGCTGACCTAAGTTTCAGCTGGTCAAGTGCGGTTAAGTGTGTCCACAATCTTGGAGTTGAGTTCTTCCTTTATTATTCATGTTCGTTGAGGTTTCATTATTGTAGGCTAGTTTCTATATATGATGGTAGAATGGAGCGCAAACTAAAATAGCTGCAGGTATTCCATGCTTGTGGATCTAAAGATCATTGCTTCACCTCTTTAGTAATCTAAGGTGGAAGCATTTGGTGAGTATCGGCTAATCTTATAAGCTCCTGAGGCTTTCATTAATTCTATGCAGCTGTCAAAGGAATTTTCTAACTGGAGTAAGCAACTGCCAATAGTGGCAGGCGAACCACAGGATGTATAACAGCAATTTGGAGGCGGAAGCCATTGCTAACTTTCTCCCTGGCAGTACGAGTCAATCAGGTGTGTGTTGACTGTCAGATGCAGGTCACCATTTCTTCTTCAAATTGGTTATTTTGTTCTGGTGGCTAGCTTCGTGCAATGGTGGTGGATGCCTGGAAAGCCCTTCCGGAGGAGGTGGTAAAGACTACAACAGTGAAAGATTTCAGAGGGGCATGGGATAAACACTATGGATCACTAAAGGTTAGAGCAGGGGTCAGGAACCGATGGCTGCATCTGGCTCGCAGACAAATCTTTAATAAAAAAGTAAAAATCTAACAAAACCCCCCACCCTCCTGACGCCCCCCAAGACCTCCTAAATTAATTTACTACAACCCCCCACCCTCCTGTCCCCCCCAAGACCTGCCAAAAGTCCCTGGTGGTCCAGCGGGAGTCCGGGAGCGATCTCCTGGACTTGGGCTGTCGGCTGCCAGTAGTCAAAATGGCGCCGACGGCCCTTTGCCCTCACTATGTCACTGGGGTCGACCAATGGTGGCGGTAGCCCCTGTGACATAGTGAGGGCAAAGGGCCGTCAGCTGCCAATAGTCAAAATGGCGTCAACGGCCCTTTGCCCTTACTATGTCACAAGGGCTACCGCCGCCATTGGTCGACCCCAGTGACATAGTGAGGGCAAAGGGCCATCGGCGCCATTTTGACTATTGGCAGCCGACAGCCCAAGTCCAGGAGATCACTCCCGGACCCCCGCTGGACCACCAGGGACTTTTGGCAGGTCTTGGGGGGGACAGGAGGGTGGGGGGTTGTAGTAAATTAATTTGGTAGGTCTTGTATGGCTCTCACGGAATTACATTTTAAAATATGTGGCGTTCATGGCTCTCTCAGCCAAAAAGGTTCCCAACCCCTGGGTTAGAGGATAGAAATGAAGAAAAGAGTGCATGGGGTAACTTGCTGGTGTGGCGGTTTCTACCCTTATCCAATAAGACTGATACGTCTGATGCAACTTCAATATTGCTCTCTGCTTCAGTGGCAAGAGGTAATGGTAAATTGGTCTTAGACAGCAGCCAACAAGGGCCCTGACTTTGACAGTTTGGGAAACTAAGTATGGGGGTGACCTGTATGCTACAGCAGTTGCTACCATAAGCTTGCTGGGCAAACTGGATGGACCGTTTAGCCTTTTTCTACTGTCAATTTATATGTTTCTATGTTTGGTTTTACAAAGGGAAGAACTATGTGGATGTTCTCTCAATTTGGTGGATTTGAATTACAGATAAGTTAAATGGTTTTTTATGGTATATGTGGCATGTACTAATGTCTGAAAGCAGGTTATGCTAACGAGGGAAAGTAAGGGGGTGGCACCTAATCGCATACAAAGGTGATTAAGAAAGGTGGAAGGAAGGCAAAACGATTAACGGCATGGTTAAAAGGTGAGGTGAAAGAGGCTATTTTAGCTAAAAGATCTTCATTCAAAAATTGGAAGAAGGATCCAACAGAAGAAAATAGGATAAAGCATAAACGTTGACAAATTAAATGTAAGACATTGATAAGACAGGCTAAGAGAGAATTTGAAAAGAAGTTGGCTGTAGAGGCAAAAACTCACAGTAAAAACTTTTTAAAATATATCTGAAGCAGAAAGCATGTGAAGGAGTCAGTTGGACCGTTAAATGATCAAGGGATTAAAGGGGCACTTAGAGAAGATAAGGCCATCGCGGAAAGATTAAACAACTTTGCTTCTGTATTTACTGAAGAGGATGTACTAGAGAAGGTTTTCATGGGTAAAGATTCAGATGGACTGAACCAAATCACAGTGAACCTAGAAGATGTGGTAGGCCTGATTGACAAACTGAAGAGTAGTAAATCACCTGGACCGGATGGTATACACCCCAGAGTTCTGAAGGAACTAAAAAATGAAATTTCAGACCTATTAGTAAAAATTTGTAACCTATCTTTAAAATCATCCATTGTACCTGAGTACTGGAGGGTGGCTAATGTAACCCCAATATTTAAAAAGGGCTCCAGGGGCGATCCAGGAAACTACAGACCAGTTAGCCTGACTTCAGTGCCAGGAAAAATAGTGGAAAGTGTTCTAAACATCAAAATCACAGAACATATAGAAAGACATGGTTTAATGGAACAAAGTCAGCATGGTTTTACCCAGGGCAAGTCTTGCCTCACAAATCTGCTTCACTTTTTTGAAGGGGTTAATAAACATGTAGATAAAAGTGAACCGGTAGATGTAGTGTATTTGTATTTTCAGAAGGCATTTGACAAATTTCCTCATGAGAGGCTTCTAGGAAAAGTAAAGTCATGGGATAGGTGGCGATGTCCTTTTGTGGATTACAAACTGGCTAAAAGCCAGGAAACAGAGAGTAGGATTAAATGGACAATTTCTCAGTGGAAGGGAGTGGACAGTGGAGTGCCTCAGGGATCTGTATTGGGACCCGTACTTTTCAATATATTTATAAATGATCTGGAAATAAATACAATGCATGAGGTAATCAAATTTGCAGATGATACAAAATTATTCAGAGTAGTTAAATCACAAGCAGATTGTGATAAATTGAAGGAAGACCTTGTGAGTCTGGAAAATTGGGCATCCAAATGGCAGATGAAATTTAATGTGGATAAGTACAAGGTGATGCATATAGGGAAAAATAACCCTTTTGTAGTTACACAATGTTAGGTTCCATATTAGGAGCTACCTCCCAGGAAAAAGATCTAGGCATCATAGTGGATAATACTTTAAAATCGTCAGCTCAGTGTGCTGCAGCAGTCAAAAAAGCAAACAGAATGTTAGGAATTATTAGGAAGGGAATGGTGAATAAAACGGAAAATGTCATAATGCCTCTATATCGCTCCATGGTGAGACAGCACCTGGAATACTGTGTACAATTCTGGTCGCCACAACTCAAAAAAAAGATATAGTTGTGATGGAGAAGGGCAATCAAAATGATAAAGGGGATGGAACAGCTTCCCTATGAGGAAAGGCTGAAGAGATTAGGGCTGTTCAGCTTGGAGAAGAGACGGCTGAGGGGGGATATGATAGAGGTCTTTAAGATCATGAGAGATCTTGAACGAGTAGATGTGAATTGGTTATTTACACTTTCGAATAATAGAAGGACTAGGGGACATTCCATGAAGTTAGCATGGGGCACATTTAAAACTAATTGGAGAAAATTATTTTTCACTCAATGCACAATAAAGCTCTGGAATTTGTTGCCAGAGGATGTGGTTAGTGCAGTTAGTGTAGCTGGGTTCAAAAAAGGTTTGGATAAGTTCTTGGAGGAGATGTCCATTAACGGCTATTAATCAATTTTACTTAGGGAATAGCCACTGCTATTAATTGCATCAGTAGCATGGGATGATCTTAGTGTTTGGGTAATTGCCAGGTTCTTGTGGCCTGGTTTGGCCTCTGTTGGAAACAGGATGCTGGGCTTGATGGACCCTTGGTCTTGACTCAGCATGGCAATTTCTTATGTTCTTAATTGGATAACAGTAGGTTCTGCCAGAATAAGACCTGTGACGGACATGAGAAGTGAAAATAACATAATCAGCTAAAAAAAAAAAACAGAACAGGTTCCTAGGAAGTTCAACATAGCAAGGGAGAAACATTGGAAAGCTATGACTACAAATGCTTGCAGTTCGGGCAATAAAATCCCAGACCTTCAGGCCTTAATAGTGGAGGCAGACTTGGACATTGTTGCTGTCACAGAGACGTGGTTCACGGATTCTCATGACTGGGATATGGCCATACCGGGCTATAACTTGTTAAGGAATGACAGGACAAAAAAGGGCAAGGAGTAGTACTTTGTCAAAAATAATATCCAACTAGTGAAAGATCATTGGTGTGGGTTCAGTTATTAATACATAATTTATAAAAATTGTGAAACCCAACCTTATTTAATTTAATTAAATTTCAACACAACAAGCACCTACCGTCTTATTCAACTATTGGTGCAAGCCAAAGATTTTTAAGGATGAAGGTGGTGGTTTCATATGCTTGAAAGGTATTGCCATCCAGGCTATGCCGCTCTTATTTCTAATCATAAACACACCAAACACTCCTCCTACTTTGTTTCAATTGTTGTGCCAAGTGTGTAGAAATTTACTAAATTATAGTGCCATGTAAATAAACACACTTGGTACAACAATTGGGGGGGTGAATCGAGGAATGAACTGAGTTGAAGAGACGCCATGATCCTACAGCTAAGTAATAGTGGGGGCGGTCGTTAGGAATTTAGGAAGCCTTGTTTGGCTCAATATATAATCACAACAAACGTTTATTTAGATGGCACTATAATTTAATAAATTTCTACACACTTGGCACAACAATTGAAACTTAAAGTAGGAGGAGGGTTGGTGTGTGTTGCGACCGTCGGTCTGTGACGGCTTTGCCCCACCTATCTCACTCTTCTTATGGCTCCTCCCGCTCACCTCGGACTACTAGTTGCCGCGGCGTCTCTCTGGCGTCCCCGTACTGGCTTTGGTGCTGCCTCCCGCCATGCTCCTCCAAGGTACCATAGGGCGCGCGCACGCCACCCTCATCTTTATTTCCATGTTGGTGCGAATCTCAGGGGCGTCCCCCTGAGATGACGTCACGCTGCCCGGATATTTAAGCCTACAACGTTTGCTAGCTCATCGAGTTAACAATGGTAACTCTATGGATGGGATTCGCTCTCCATACCGAAGCTGCTCTGCCACTCCAGTGTTATCTGGAACTCTTATTGCTAACTGGGTACCCGTTCCTCAGGGGCCTCTCCTTCTTTCAGGTGCTATCAGGAAACCGGTACTCGCTCATCGAGGGCCCATGTTCCCTGAGTCGCTGCCTGCATCTACAAACCTCTCTACTTTGAAGATTTCACTAACAGTTTCCATCTGTGAGTACAACTACCATCTATTCCACATCACTGCTTCCCTGGCACCAGGTACTCGTTCCTCGAGGGCCTGCCCTCTGTTCCGATGCCAGACCTCTTGTCTAGTGGAATCTCTGTTACTGCTACGTGAGTACAATACAACTGAGTCTCTCTGCTCTAAGGGATCAGGTACTCGCTCCTCGAGGGCCTGCCCTCTGTCCCAGTGCCAGACCTCTTGTCTAGTGGAATCGCTGTGTGAGTACAATACAACTGAGTCTCTCTGCTCTAAGGGATCAGGTACTCGCTCCTCGAGGGCCTGCCCTCTGTTCCAGTGCCAGACCTCTCGTCTAGTGGAATCGCTGTGTGAGTACAATACAACTGAGTCTCTCTGCTCTAAGGGATCAGGTACTCGCTCCTCGAGGGCCTGCCCTCTGTTCCAGTGCCAGACCTCTCGTCTAGTGGAACCGCTGTGTGAGTACAATACCACTGAGTCTCCCTGCTCTAAGGGATCAGGTACTCGCTCCTCGAGGGCCTGCCCTCTGTTCCAGTGCCAGACCTCTCGTCTAGTGGAATCGCTGTGTGAGTACAATACCACTGAGTCTCCCTGCTCTAAGGGATCAGGTACTCGCTCCTCGAGGGCCTGCCCTCTGTTCCAGTGCCTTCCTCTCGTCTAGTGCAATCGCTGTGTGAGTACAATACCACTGAGTCTCCCTGCTCTAAGGGATCAGGTACTCGCTCCTCGAGGGCCTGCCCTCTGTTCCAGTGCCAGACCTCTCGTCTAGTGGAATCGCTGTGTGAGTACAATACAACTGAGTCTCTCTGCTCTAAGGGATCAGGTACTCGCTCCTCGAGGGCCTGCCCTCTGTTCCAGTGCCAGACCTCTCGTCTAGTGGAATCGCTGTGTGAGTACAATACCACTGAGTCTCCCTGCTCTAAGGGATCAGGTACTCGCTCCTCGAGGGCCTGCCCTCTGTTCCAGTGCCAGACCTCTCGTCTAGTGGAATCGCTGTGTGAGTACAATACCACTGAGTCTCCCTGCTCTAAGGGATCAGGTACTCGCTCCTCGAGGGCCTGCCCTCTGTTACAGTGCCAGACCTCTCGTCTAGTGGAATCGCTGTGTGAGTACAATACCACTGAGTCTCCCTGCTCTAAGGGATCAGGTACTCGCTCCTCGAGGGCCTGCCCTCTGTTCCAGTGCCAGACCTCTCGTCTAGTGGAATCGCTGTGTGAGTACAATACCACTGAGTCTCCCTGCTCTAAGGGATCAGGTACTCGCTCCTCGAGGGCCTGCCCTCTGTTCCAGTGCCAGACCTCTTGTCTAGTGGAATCGCTGTGTGAGTACAATACCACTGAGTCTCCCTGCTCTAAGGGATCAGGTACTCGCTCCTCGAGGGCCTGCCCTCTGTTCCAGTGCCAGACCTCTCGTCTAGTGGAATCGCTGTGTGAGTACAATACCACTGAGTCTCCCTGCTCTAAGGGGTCAGGTACTCGCTCCTCGAGGGCCTGCCCTCTGTTCCAGTGCCAGACCTCTTGTCTAGTGGAATCGCTGTGTGAGTACAATACCACTGAGTCTCCCTGCTCTAAGGGATCAGGTACTCGCTCCTCGAGGGCCTGCCCTCTGTTCCAGTGCCAGACCTCTCGTCTAGTGGAACCGCTGTGTGAGTACAATACCACTGAGTCTCCCTGCTCTAAGGGATCAGGTACTCGCTCCTCGAGGGCCTGCCCTCTGTTCCAGTGCCAGACCTCTCGTCTAGTGGAATCGCTGTTACTGCTACGTGAGTACAATACCACTGAGTCTCCCTGCTCTAAGGGATCAGGTACTCGCTCCTCGAGGGCCTGCTCTCCCTGTCTCGGAGCTTCTCCTAATTCTGCCTGGGACTCTGTACATTTCTCTCTGTGTACTCATAACTCTCAGCCTCTTTCCACTACAGCACAGCCTAGCAGAGGATTCGCTGTTCCAGTCTCCTGTGGGATACTCGCCCAGCCAGGCTCCATATCTACTCACTACTGCCACCTCTGGTGATTTCCAAAACTGTCTAATAAAAGATTCAAAAATGTGTTTGTGTGTCCAGAGTCTAGCCTGACACCGTGGTCCCTCACAGGACTGCCCCCCGTGGGCGTGATCAGCTGCCACAATGTCCAAGGATCCACCCAAATATAAATAACCATAAGTGTGTTTATGATTAGAAATAAGAGCTGCATAGCCTGGATGGCTATAGCTTTCAAGCATATGAAACCACCACCTTCACCCTTAAAAAAAAAAATTTTTTTCCACCAATAGTTGAATAAGATGATAGGTGCTTGTTGTGTTGGAATTTAATTAAAAAAAAATAAATATCCAAGCAACTGAACTGCGAGGAAAGTGGGGTAGAGAAGAAGCATTATGGGCTGTCCTAAATAAAAAAAAAAAAAAAAAAGATAATGGTGCATCCATTTTTACTGGCGTGATGTACAGGCCTCCGACTCAAACGGAAGAACTAGACAGAGAGCTGATCAAAGACATTATAAAGGTGGGAAAGAAGGGGGAAGTGGTGATTGTTGGTGACTTTAATCTGCCAGAAATGGACTGGAGAATCCCTTCTGCAGAATCTAACAGAAGTAGAGAAATAGTGGATGCCCAGCAAGGGGCTCTGTTCAAACAAATGGTAATGGAACCCACGAGAGAGGGAGTTATACTTGACTTAGTGCTCACAAATGGGGCTAATGTCTCTAGTGTTCGGGTGGGTGCCCAACTCTGCACCAGTGATCATCAAATAGTATGGTTTGATATTGCAAATAGGACCCGAAGAAGTGTCACAAAGACCCGAGTTTTGAACTTCAAAAAAACAGACTTTGTAGAAATGGGGAAATATCTGGAGGCAGAACTTGTAGACTGGGAGAAAATGGGAGAGGTCTAACAGTGGGCCAATCTAAAAGGAGCAATTACAAAAGCAACAAATCTGTATGTTAGAAAAGTAAACAAAAGTAAGAGAAATAAGAATCCAATATGGTTCACAAAGGAGGTGGCTGATGTAATAAAAGCAAAAAAAGCAGCTTTTAAGAAATATAAAGAATCCCAAAAAGTGGAACACAGGAAGGATTATCTGGCGAAACTGAGGGAGATGAAAAAAGTAATCAAGAAAGCAAAAAGGCAGAGGAAAGGATTGCCAAGGAGATAAAGTGAGGAGACAAACATTTTTCAGATATATCAGAGAAAGGTACATGGTGGTATAGTGAAATTGAAAGGGGATAAGGATCAATGGGTGGAGAGAGATGATGAATTAGCAGAAATATTAAACAAATACTTCAGTTCAATGTTCACTAAAGAAGACCCTGGAGAAAGATTGTCACTTGTTATCAAGACTGTAGAAGGGGGGTGGAGAAGATGAAATTGTTATTTATGGAAGATAATGTATGGGAAGGGCTAAGAAAAAGTGGACAAAGCCATGGGGCTTGATGAGGTTCACCCCAGAATACTGAGGGAACTCAGAGATGTGCTGGCGGGTCCACTGTTTGATCTGTTCAATAGATCTTTGGAAAAGAGTGTAGTGCCTAGTGTCTGGAGAAGAGTGGTGGTGGTCCCATTTCACAAGAGTGGGAGCAGAGAAGAGACTGGAAACTACAGGCCAGTTAGTATCACCTTGGTGCTGGAAAAATTAATGGGGAGACTGCTGAAGGAAAGGATAGTGAACTATCTACAATCCAGTGGGTTGCTCGATCAGAAACAGCATGGATTCACCAGGCGAAAATCCTGTCAGACGAATCTAATTGATTTCTGTTGTGTTTGTGGCATTGTGTGGACCCTTAGTCGCAGTGGAGGGGCCCCGTGGGGAACCACAGCGATAGGCTAACCTCAGAGAGCAGACACTTGTAGGTGGAAAGCTTTATTGTACTGTTGTAGATAGATGGTATGAGGCAGGAAGGAAAGGCACTGAAGTCCGCAAGGTGCCAATACGTTCAGACAGTCTCAGATGTAGAAGTATCACCCAGATGTTCAAGATAGCTAGGAACCCGCAGTGTGGGCAAGGCCGAGCATGGTGGGTGGAGTTGGAGCACCGGATCGTAGAGGTACTCCCAGGAGTGTAGTGCAGTATCTTCCTGGTAATGATGGTGGGACCGAAGGTCCATGGTGCAGGATACACAGACTGATAAGCCCTCGAGGAGCGAGTACCCGATAGTCCAGAAGATCCTGAAATAAATAAGCCTGATACTTCACTTTCAATGCCTACCAGCACAGCTCTCTGCTTCAACGGCAGGGGACAACAGGGGAGTAAGTCTGATACTTCTCTTTCAATGCAAGTTAGCTCTCTGCTACAACGGCAAGGGAGGAAGACTGATACTTCACGCATATCCAGCATAGCTCTCTGCTACAACGGCAAGGGAGAAAGACTGATACTTCACGCATATCCAGCATAGCTCTCTGCTTCAATGGCAGGGGGGAAATGAAGTAAATTCGTAAGGATGTGAATGAAATCAAGAGAAGAGGCATATGGGGGTGGCTTGCGGGAATGATGGCTACTACCCTTATTCAATAAACATACACACGGTTAATGTGACTCCAACATTGCTCTATGCTTCAGCGGCAAGAAGAAAAGTGGGGAAAAGGATCTGCATTCACAAATATGCGTGGGAGTAGCTTGCTTGTTGCAGCGGTTACTACCCTGACCCAAATTAGCCTGATACTTCACTTTCAATGCATATCCAAGCAGCTCTCTGCTTCAATGGCAGGGGAATGAAGAAAAGAGGATTTATATTCAAACAACCAACAAGGGCTAAACTGCACAGGCTGGAAAAACAAATAAACGTGGGAGTAGCTTGCTTGTTGCGGCAGCTACCACCCTGAACCAATCATGCCTGATACTTCACTTTGAATACATATACAGCACAGCTCAGTGCTTCAACGACAGGAGGGAATGAAGAAAAGAGGATTTATATTCAGACAACAACCAACAAAGACTAGATTGCAAAGGCTGGGTAAACAAATAAGCGTGGGAGTAGCTTGCTTATTGCGGCGGTTACTACTACGACTACCCCTAACCAATTAGGCTTGATACTTCACATTGATGCAGCTCCAGCACCGCTCTCTACATCAATGGTGGGGGTGGAAGGAAATTAGAACCTAAAAGTTACCAATAAGGGCCCTGACCTCAGTGGTCAGAGAAACAGATAAGTATGAGAAAAATAAGATTGAAGCTTGCTGGGCAGACTGGATGGGCCATTTGTCGTCTTCTGCCGTCATTTCTATGTTTCTATGAGTCGTATTAGGATGCTGGCGCAAACTTTTATAAAGGAGATAGAGCAGCTTTTAAACTAGAACATGGGGAAAAGCTGACAGTCGCTCAGCAGCGCAAGGTTTGGAGGGAAGTGTCTTCAAAGGATATTGGCAACTCAAGTAAGTTAAAATATCCTGAAAGGTGGTTGTAAAAGCTGAAAAATCCAGATGTACCATATTTGCCGGCGTATAGGACGCACTTTTTTCCCCTCAAAATAGGGGAAACATAAGGAGTGCGTCCTATGCATCGGTAATCAAAATTAACAGCGTCAGGTGGGGGGGGGAGTGACGCGGTGGCGTCGGGGAGTGAGGGCGCGCTGCCCGATTGGCCGGTGCTGAGTTAAAGGGGCTTGCCGAAGCTCTGTTGATTTTGATTGGGGAAGCCGCGCTTCGGCAAGCCCCTTTAACTCAGCACCGGCCAATCGGGCAGCGCGCCCTCACTCCCCGACGCCACCGCGCCCCCCCCCCCCCCCCCCCACCAGACGCTGTTAGTAAAACAGCTTAAGAAAACTTTTTCTCTGAATACAATCTTTGGTACTTATGGTAAGTGCATTGCTTAAGTATAAATGACTAAACAGTTTCTGATGTGTTTAAGAAAATGCATTCTTTTATATGCAGCAATAATTATTTCTTCGCTATATGTAAAGCAATTATACTGTTCTCTTTTAAACACAGCAGCTTGATATATATTACTTGACAGCGTCGGATACTAGCTACTATCCCTGTGTGTCACAGCTCGGTGTCTTGTAATCCACTGTACTTAAATATTCTAATACGCCAACTAACAGCGTCCGGGGGGGGAGGGGGAGTGTCATGGTAGCATCGGGGAGCGAGGGTGCGCCGCTCGATTGGCTGATGCTGGGCAAAGAGGGCTTGCAGCACTGGACAATCGGAGAGCATTACCGGCGCATAGGACCTACAGAATCGCTCCCCGATTATTTTTCTTTAAAAATATGTATAAAAAAGGGGGTGCATCTTATACGCCACTGCGTCCTATGCGCCGGCCAATACGGTATTTAAATATAGAGTATGCTGATAAAAATGACTCCAAAATACCCGAATCGTGATGATAAACAGGTTTATGGGTACATGTAAAATACAAATATAAATACTTTAAAATGTCTGTATGCAATACAAGAAGCCTGAAAAATAGAATGAAGAGTTAGAATGTATGATACTAAAGGAAGATTATAGATATAATAGGCATCTCAAAGACCTGCTGGAAAGAGGATAACCAATAGGATACCGGGATAGCCTAGTAGATACCCTAGTAGATGCATTAGTTCACTCTACGCCCATGAACATTTATTCACTGTTCCATGTATTACTTTTATTTCATTTTACTTTATTTACTTTTTTTTTTTTGTAAACATTTCTTTATTAACTTTTTGAACAAATGATATCTGCATACAGTAAGCAACCTAATCAGTTACATTGAAAAAACCACCCAGCGACCTGTAGGTCAAGCCCACGAGCCGTCAGGCCCCCCCCCCCTGTTTCCCCATCTCAAGCAGTAACCGCCACCTGCCACTGTCAGGTGGGCGGTGGTTATAGGTGCGCATTCCTCGGTGTTCCGGTAGTCTCTCTGTAGGTATATGTGGTAGCTTTGGTAATAAGGTCCCTTTTTGACGCAGAAAGTGACCACCAAAAACAGTTCCATACAGCATGGCACATCCCATGTGTCCCCTGCTCGTGCGCCGCCGCCGTTAACAGCTCATGAATTAATAACTGTTCCAGACGTGCCTTCCATTGAGCTCCCAAGGGCCGGCGTTCAGAAATCCACTGATGCATGATCGTTTGGACTGCAATAAGCAGCGCCTTCTGCAAGAAGAGATGATCCAGATCCGACATAGGGCCGAGAGGTTCCGTGACCAAGCGCAGCAGGCAGATTTGTGGTGTCCTAGGAATCCAGACCTTCAAGATCTTGTCCAAATCATCCAACACCTCGCCCCAAAATATAGTCACTTGAGTACATTCCCACAAGCTGTGGAACAGCGTACCCTTAGCAACGTGGCATTTTATACAGGTATCGGAGTCGCGCAATTTAGCTGCAAATAATCTGTCCTGGGATATATACAGACAGTGTAGAATTTTATACCCCAGCTCCCGCAAGATTATTTACTTTGTTACGTCTTTTAACGCTGTTCGATGATTCATTTATTACTATTTAACATTTACGTTCTATTGTTCAGTGACCTTGTTTAATGTAACGCCTTAACCGCGACTGTTTTGTTATAATGGAAACCAATATGATTTGATATGTGTATCGAGAATGTCAGTATATAAAAATTCTAAATAAATACATAAATAACAATTATATCAATATGATAGGGTAGATAAAATTAGTGGAGGGGGGGCACTGTATGTAAATAATGGCAAAGCTGAGCAGGTTAAAAGTTTTTCAGGAAATAAACTGCACTCTGAAATCATTACAGATTGAAATTCCAAGGAAGTGAAGAGTACAGTGTTGGGGGTATACTACCACCTGACTGACCAGGATGAGGAAACAGGCTTTAAATTGATAACAGAGATCAGACTGACTTGTAATAATGGGAGACTTCAATTACCTGAGTATTGATTGGGTAAATGTCACATCAGGACATGCAAGGGAGGTAAATTTCCTGGATCCCATCAAGACTGCTTTATGCAACAGTTGGTCATAGAACCAATAGGAGGGGAGGGTCTTATTTTTTAAGCATTGTTGTTTTCAAGTTTGTTTTTATTTCTTTGTTTTAATTGTTTAGAGAGTGGTTTTCAACCTTTTTTCTATCAGGACACACCTGATAGATGTTTTTCACATGCGTGACACACTGAACACATGACAGTCATAACACTAAAGTTAAATGTACATTTTGCATCCACAGGAATCCCACCCCCGACCCTCAGCAATGGGTATAAAGCAGAACTAGAACATTCCCCGTACAACCCACCATATAAAAAAGGTATTCTGGTGTTATCTCAGTAACAGCAACACAAACTCTCTCTACTACCAGGCGCAATAGCCCAACTTATGAAAAGACAGCAGTTCACCACCAACCCATGTCCAATTGAGAAAACACAACAAATAAAGTGAGGTATTTTACTAGCCTACATGCTAGTTAAATACCTCACCTCAGTCATACACACAAAATCAACCTTCATCAAGTACAGAAAGACCACAAATTACAAATATTTAGACAAACTGGAATGGAAACACAAAAAAGCCACTCTGCATGCAGTGCAAACCTGGAAAAATGGAAACAAATAAAGCACCTAACAGACTCTCAGGATCTGCAATAATGCACACAAACTAATCCACACAAAGTTACATCTGCATTATAGCATGCACTCAATTGGAACAACCCTACTTATAAAAAGGCAACAGTACAAATATTTTATTTATGTATGTATTTATTTATTTATTTATTTAAAGGTTTTTATATACCGGTATTAGTGTGAAACATCATATTGGTTTACATCATAACTGCAGTTTGGAAAATATTAAACCAGGCCCTAAACACCAATACGTTTCCAATTAGGAAAACAGAATAAGCCAACCTGCTGTAGATCCCCACACAGAAATAATTATAAAACTATATGAATAAATGTTTCGAAACAGCTGATGAACAGAATAACATCTAACAATTAAAAACTCTTAAAAATTATTAAAATTCTCCAAACACCAATAAAATATTTCAAAACAGCATACACATTACATAATACCCAATTACTAAAATGGCAGTCAACCAAGAAAAATGAACTTAAAAAGCCACCTTTACATAATCTTTCCAAAAGTTCTCCTACTCCTTTCCCTGGCAGAACAGAAGCAACAGTAGCTGTCTTCATGGTCCTCTTCCTCAAGGACTACAACCAGTCTCTGTTTCTCTCTCACACACACCAGTCACAACCTCAGGACCAGTTTCTGTCTCTCACACACCAAAAGAAACATAGAAATGATGGCAGAAGAAGACCAAATGGCCCATCCAGTCTGCCCAGCAAGTTTCATACTTTTTTTTTCTCATATTTATCTGTTACTCTTGGCCCTTATTGGTGACGTTTTGGTTCTATTTACCTTCCACCCCCACCATTGATGTAGAGAGCAGTGATGGAGCAGCATCGAAGTGAAGTATCAGGCTTAATTAGTTCGGGGTAGTAACCGCCGTAACAAGCAAGCTACACCCACGTTTATTTGTTTATCCAGACTATGTAATTCAGTCCTTGTTGGTTGTTGTCTGAATATAAATCTCTTTTCTTCATTCCCCCTGCCATTGACGCAGTGAGCTATGCTGGATATGCATTGCAAGTGAAGTATCAAGCTTATTTGGTTTGGGGTAGTAAACACCGCAACAAGCAAGCTACTCCCCCGCTTTTTTTGTGAATGCATATCCTTTTTTCCACGTTTCCTCTTGCCGTTGAAGCATAGAGCAATGTTGTAGTTGCATTAACCATGTGTATGTTTATTGAATAAGGGTATTAATCTCCAGGTAGTATCCGTCATTCCCACAAGCCACCCTCATGCCTCTTCTCTTCATTCACATGCTCTAGACTTTATGGATCCACGGTGTTTATCCCACACCCCTTTGAAATCCTTCACAGTTTTGGTCTTCACCACTTCCTCCGGAAGGGCGTTCCAAGCATCCACCACCCTCTCCGTGAAGAAATACTTCCTGACATTGGTTCTGAGTCTTCCTCCCTGGAGCTTCAAATTGTGACCCCTGGTTCTGCTGATTTTTTCCAACGGAAAAAGTTTGTCGTTGTCTGGATCATTAAAACCTTTCAAGCATCTGAAAGTCTTTATCATATCACATCTGCTCCTCCTTTCCCACAGGGTGTACATATTTAGATTCTTCAATCTCTCCTCATAAGTCATTTGATGAAGACCATCCACCTTTTTGGTTGCCCTTCTCTCGACCGCCTCCATCCTGTCGCTGTCCCTTCGGAGATACGGTCTCCAGAACTGAGCACAGTACTCCAGGTGAGGTCTCACCACGAACCTGTATAAGGGGATAATCACGTCCCATTTCTTACTCGATATTGCTCTCTCTATGCAGCCCAGTATTCTTCTGGCTTTAGCTATTGCCTTGTCACACTGTTTCGCCGACTTCAGATCGTTAGACACTATCACCCCAAGGTCTCTCTCCTGCTCCATGCAAATCAGCCCTTCACCCCCCCCCCCCCCCCATTCGATACAGTTTTTCGGATTTCCACACCCCATATGCATGATTCTGCACTTCTTAGCATTGAATCTCAGCTGCCATAACTTTGACCAATGTTTCAGCTTCCTTAAATCCCATCTCATTCTCTCCACTCTTTCCGGCGTGTCCACTCTGTTGCAGATCTTAGTGTCAACTGCAAAAAGACAAACCTTACCTTCTATCCCGTTCGCAATGTCGCTTACAAAGATATCGAACAAGACCGGTCCCAACACCGATCCTTGCGGCACTCCGCTTAACACCGTTCTCTCTTCAGAGTAAGTTCTATTTATCATCACACATTGTCTTCTATCCGTCAACCAGTTTGCAATCCAGGCCACCACCTCGGCACTCACTCCTAAGCTTCTCATTTTATTCACCAGCCTCCTGTGCGGGACCGTGTCAAAAGCTTTGCTGAAATCCAAGTAGATGACATTGAGCGCTCTTCATCGATCCAATTCCCTAGTCACCCAGTCAAAAAAGTCAATCACATTTGTCCTACAGGATCTTCCCCTGGTGAATCCATGCTGCCTCTGGTCCAGCAATCCTTCCGACTGTAGATAGTTCACTATTCTTTCTTTCAGCAGCGACTCCATTACTTTTCCCACCACCGAGGTGAGGCTAACCCATCTGTAGTTACCAGCCTCCTCTCTGCTCCCACTCTTGTGAAGCGGGACCACCACCGCTCTTCTCCAATCACTCGTCACCACTCCCGTTTCTAGGGATCTATTGAACAGGTCACACGGTGGACCCGCCAGCACATCTCTGAGCTCCCTCAGTATCCTGGGATGAACCTCATCAGGCCCCATGGCTTTGTTCACTTTGGTTCCCCAGCTCTTCCCATACATTCTGTACTGTAAATGGAGTTACATCTTCTCCACTCCCCTCCAGTTCCTTGTTTACTAGTGCCGGTCCTTCTCCAGGGTCCTCTTTAGTGAACACCGAACTGAAGCATTCGTTTAATATTTCTGCCATTTCTTCGTCTCTCTCCACACATTGATCCTTTTCACCTTTCAATTTAATCTCCCCAACCTCTCTCTGTCTCTGTCTCTCATTTTTGCAAAGGAAAGTCTTGCTTTACCAATGGGTTTTCAGGAGGCATTTAACAAAGTTCCTGATGACAGACTTCCCAAGAAATTGAAAGGTCATGGAATTAGGGGCAGTATCCTGTTGTGGATTAGTAACTGGATAAAAGACAGGAAATAGAAGGTAGGACTAAATGGTCAATTTTCCAAATGGGGAAAAGTCATTAGTGGAGTGCCCCAGGAGTCTGTACTGGGATCTGTGCTATTTTGCATATTCATAAATGCTCTGGAATTAAGGAACAGTGAGAGAGGTGACGAAAATTACAGATGACACAAAATTGTTTCAAGTTGTTAAAACAACTGTGGATTGTGAGGAACATGAAGGAAGAGGTGTAAAACAAGACAGATAAGTCATCCTCCAATGGATCTTAAATCTTTTTTGGACTGCAGGAAGGTCTTCATGACACTAAACTCCTTACCACTTCTCTTCCTCTCCTGTAACCCCCCCCTGCCCTAAAATACTGTTAATTATTTCAAAAGGTTAAGATGTAATTTCCTTTCATGCTTCAAATTGTTTTACTGTAAACCGATGTGATGTGCAAACGAACGTTGGTATAAAAAAGTTTTAAATAATGGTAGGGACACAAAATTGGGGGGTGCAGAAGTATTAATTCATACATGGAATTCAAGTATATCACAGGTATATGAGACGTTGGCTCCAGTGGCTGAAAGATGGATTTGTATTAGGAAAAGACCAGCTGCATGGTTCTCTGAGGCTCTCAAGGTAAAGCGTAGAGTTCTGCTTAAGACTGAAAGGCAGTGGAGTAAGCATACAGAGGTAATGACGCAAGAATATCAAACATTATTATTGCAATATAGAAGGTCTTGCTGTGAGGCTAAGTATGATCATTACACTCAGTCTTTATCAAATTCTCTTCAGCATCCATTAGAGTTATTCTCTATTATAAGACGCTTGACTAAAAAATCTGTAGGACTTGAACAGAAAATGCCTGACTGTGATCAATCAGCTGATTTGTTTTTTCCAAGAAAAAAATGAGTATACAAAGCCAGTTGGATATTGTTACATACGCTTGTGAAGAGCAAACAGTCAATGAGACAGAAATTAAATGGTCAGCTTTTTCCCCTTTATCTATAAAGGAATTAGGGACTATTGTAAATGCACTAAAAAGTACTTCATCACCATTGGACCCATGTCCATTTTATTTGATAAAACATATACATGATGAAGCTTTAAAAATTGTACAAGAAGTCATCAATTGTTCCCTGAGTGAGGGTGTTGTTAAACCAAGCCACTATAAGGCTGGTAAAGAAAGATCGTGCATTGCCTGCAGATAATGTTGCTAATTACCGACCAAATCTTGAATTTGCCAACACGCTCAAAGATTTTAGAAAAAAATGTATTGATATAGCTAGAGGATTACATGTTAGAAAATGATTGCTTGATAAGTATCAATTTGTTTTTTGGTGGAATCACAACACTGAGAATTTGATGATATCATTGTTTGACACGTTGTGTAACTTGGAGCATGGGATGACTGGACTTTTGGTCCAGTTGGACATCTCCAGTGCATTTGATACTGTAAATCATAGTATATTATTGTCTCAGCTAAAAAAATATTTGAATTGCAGGAACAGTATGTGAATGGTTTGCATCTTTTCTTGATAATAGGAAGCAGTCTGTGCAAGTAAAGAACCAAAATTCATCTTGGTGGAGGTTAGTATCTGAGGTTCCTCAGGGCTCTGCCCTTTCATCAGTTCTTTTCAATTTGTATATTGCTCCTTTGTGTTCTTCTTTGCAGACACTGGGAGTGATATCCATACGCTGATGATCTCTCGATATATATCCCGAGTGATGTGATTGGAGCTAGTCCTATAAAAATATTTAATAAGTGTATGTATGAGATAAAAAAATTGGTTAGCTGGTAATGGTTAGGCACTAAACATCTTAAAGACAAAATTATTATGGATGGCAAGAACATCTTTGGAAGGAAGTCCTGTCAGATTTTGAGGGAATAAGCTTACTTATTTTATCTGAGATAAGCTTGGGAATATATATAGATTCAGAGCTTAGTATGAAGCCTCATATTAGGCATGTAGCAAAAATGGCATTCTGTAAAATAAAAAATACTTGGGGTAGATTTTTAAAGTTATGCATGGGCGTAGATTTGTTGGCGCAACCCGGCGTGAACAAATCTACGCCCAATTTTATAACATGCGCGCACATGTTATAAAATCCAGGGTCGGCGTGCGCAGAGGGGTACACAATTGTGCAACCTGCGCGCGCTGAGCAGCCTGCCTCCGTTCCCTCCGAGGCCGCTCCAAAATTGGAGCGGCCTCGGAGGGAACTTTTTTCCAGCCCCCCCCCACCTTCCCTTCCCTTCCCCTACCTAACCCACCCCCCAGCCCTAACTGAATCCCCCCTACCTTTCTTCAGAAAGCTACACCTGCCAGCTGCCGGCATGCCATTCCTTGGCCACGCCCTCTGAACGCCCCTGGGCCGGCACCACGCCCATGGCCCCGCCCCCAGAACGCCCCCGAATGCCGCGCCACCCCGACATGTCCCCCGGGATGTATGCGCGTCTCGGGGCTTTGCACGCACCTGTGGCCTATGCAGCATAAGTGCGCCGACGCACAAGTCCCCTGTGCGCGTAAATCCAGCTGGATTTACGCACGCTGGTCTTTTAAAATCTGCCCCTTAGGCCTTTAAAAGACTTGAGTCCAAAAGATATGTTTTGGACTGTGTTGCAGACGTTTGGGTCATTTGGATTATTACAGCACTGTCTGTATATGTTTGCTTGACAAACTACTGTGTGTGTTACAACTAATACAGCATTCGGCCACTAGGATTTTGCTTGGATTGTCAAGAAATGATCATATTACCCAGCATTGAAAAGTTTGCATTGGTTGCCCATTAGGTTTGGAATGCAATTTTGATTAATGGTGATAGTTTTTAAATTGCTACATGAAGAGTCATCATGTCTCCTTCAAGCTAAATTAAATACATGCCAGCGCGAGATAAGTAGATCAAGAATTATTAATAGTTCCCTCCCACAAAGAATATAGATTACAGAAAACAAGAGCTATTGCATTCTCTTATGTTGCCCCCATGGTCGGAACGCACTCCCATTATAGCTGTATAAAGAAGCAGATATCAGGGTGTTTAGAAAAGGATTGAAGGAGTTACTTTTTCAGGAGGCATTTGGCTAAGATAATGTGTGAAATGTATATTTAGTTCTGTTTTATATTTTATTTTATATATTTTATGTATCTTGTAAACTGCTCTGAACACTAAATTGCTTAGACATTTGTGATATATAAGTTTTCTAAATAAATAAAAAAAATAAACTGCAGAAGGACCTTATGAGACTAGGAAACTGGGCATCTAAATGGCAGTGTGAGAATGACCAAGAAAATCTTCTGGGCTGGAGCAGAAAACCACACTGACTCCAGCCTCTTCTAATGCAAACTTTAAACTTTTATTATTATAACAGCAAAATAACCTCATAGTAGACTGCCTTACCTCAGGGCAGTGTAATCACAAACCTTCATACAACTTCTCAGAGAGGATCAGGAGCTCCTTGCTCCTGGAGACGCAGGGCCTCCTGATCCCAGCTGAGTTCACAATCTTATTCCCCTCCCAGCAGGCTCCCGCTTGCAGAGCTCTGACCCTGTGTAGGATTTAAGGTGGACCAGGCTGAATGCTTGTTCCCGCACAGATTAAAGGGGGAAAATAGGGTAATTGTATCATAGGCTAATGCAGTTTAATGTGGCAACTGCAAGATAATACATCTAGGGAAAAATAATTCCAGTTGTAGATATAAAATGCTGAGCTCTGTGTTAGGAGTCACCATTCAGGAAAAGGACTTTGGAGTCCTTGTGGCCAGTGCTTTGAAATCTTTGGCTCAGTGTGTAGCTGTGGTTTAAAAAAAAAAAAAAAAAAAAAGGCAAATAGAATGTTAGGAATTATTTGGAAAGGACTAGAGAACAAACCTGAAAAAATCAGTGCCTTTGTATAGATTTATGGGGAACTATACCTTGAGTATTGGTGCAATCTGGTCGCCCCATCTCAAAAAAGATGTAGCAGACCTAGAAAATGTACAGAGAAGGATGATAAAAATGATAAGAGGATGGAAAAGCCGCCTTATGGAAAAAGGCTAAACAGATTAGGCTCTTTAGTTTGCAAAAGAGATGGCTGAGAGGGGATAGGATTGAGATCTATAAAATCATAAGTGGCGTGATATGGGTAGATAGGGAATTATTATTTACCCTTTCAAATAGGGGGCAGTCCATGAAACTAGCAATTGGCAGATTTAAAACAAATCATAGGAAATGTTTTTTCACTCAGTGCTTAATAAAGCTATGGAATCTGTTGCTGGAGGACGTGGTCAAGGCAATTAACACAGTGGGGCTGAAAAAAGGATTGGATAAGTTCCTGAAGGGAAAATCCACAAAGGGTTATTAGGCAGGCAGACTTGTGAAAGCCAGCGCTTATCCTTGGGTGTGAGGTACAGGAAATAGATCAACCATTGGGGACCTGCTGGCTGCTTGTGACTCGGACTGGCCACTGTCTGAGACAAGATGCTGGGCTCAATGGCCCTTGGTATGACCCAGTATTTTGGTACTTACGTTCTTAAGATAGGACATTAAACCTGATGCAGTGGTAAGCAAAATGGTGGAAATTATTAAGAACAAAATCACGTAATATCTGAACAGACATGCATTAATGGGGAAGAACCAACATGGATTTTGCAAAGGGTAGTCATGCCTTACCAGAGTATTATAACTTTTTAAAGATGTAAATATGTTGCTGGAGGAGAGCTGGTCAATACGATATACATAAATTTTCAGAAGGCATCAAACAGACTCCTGAGGAAATTAAAAAGTGTGGGCTAGGATGCAATGGATTGAAAACTGACTAAAGAAAACAACATGGGGAAGTTGGTTAAATGATCAGTTTTCCAAATGTAGAGAAATGACTAGTGTATTGCCTAGAGATCTGTGCTGGGACCTGTGCTGTTTAACATATTCATTAATAACCTGGAAAAGGGAGCAAATAGTGAGGTGATCATATTTGCAGAGGACCCAATCATTCACAGGAAGACCTAGTCAGACTGGTGAATTCGGCATCTAAATGGCAGATGAAATTTAATGTGGACAAGTGCAAAGCGATGCACATAGGGGAAATACATCCAAACTATAGGTACATAATGCAGGGATCCATATTAGGAGTTACCACTCAGCCAACGGAGTTTGGAGTCATTGTGGATAATACTTAGAAATCCTCAGCTCAGTGTACGATAGCTGTTAAAATGGCAAATAGAATGTTAGGAACAGAGAACAAAACTAGGAATGTAATGCCACTGCATTGATTCGTGGTGCCAATGCACGTGCAGTTCTGGTTGCAATATCTCAAGAAAGTTAGAGTTGAACTAGAAGAGGTACAGAGAAAGGTAATAAAAATGATAAATTGGATGGAATGGCTCCCCCATGAGGTGAGGCCAACAGGTTAGGGCCTTTTAGCTTGGAGAGGACACATGGTAAATGGTTTATAAAAGAATGAGTGGTTTTACTTTTTCCATTAGTACTTTGACTAGGGGATACTCCATGAAACTTTTAGCTGATCTAAAACAAATTCTAGAAAGCGTTTTTTCAATCCATGCATAATTAAACTATGGAATTTGCTGCCAAAATTTGTGGTGAAGGCTAATATAGCTGAATTTTGAAAAGGGTTGGATAAGTTTCTAGAGAACAGGTAACTGGTTAAAAGACAGGAAACAAAAGGTAGATCTAAATGGTCAGTTTGCATAAGGAGCATGGGGAGGGGTGGAGCATCACAGAGAACCAGTACTGGGACCTGAACTGTTTAACACATTCATAAGTGATCTGGAAAAGAGAACAACAGGGGATCAGATTTGCAGATGACTGAAAATTATTCAAAGTCGTTAAATCGGCAGTGGATTGTGAGGAATTGCAGAAAGATATTGCGTAACTAGGAGACTAAATTTCATCTGCCATTTAGATGTCTAATGTGGACGATTCAAAATGATGCACAAAGGAAAAAAAATCCCAACTCCAGGAACACAATGCTGGGTTCCATAATAGAAGTCACCACCTAGGAAAAAGATCTTTTATTGAAATCCTCACCTCAGTGTGCATTGGAAGTCAAAAAAGCAAATGAAATGTTAGGAAATATTTAGAAAGGAATGGAGAATAAATGAATTGAGGCAAGAAGGACATCTGACTTTGTGGAAGAAATTGAAAGAATTCTTCACTGGGGCATTTGGGTCTTCATAATTTTAGAGACAGAAGGTTGAGCTGGGAGAGTTGATTGTGTGTTTTAGTGTGATTTTAAGGTCGTCTTTGTAATTGTGTGTTTTAATGTGAATATATACTTGATCGTTATGAATGTTTTGGTGTTCCTCGCATGGAACAATGGCTTGGCCCTATGGGTTATAATTGCTTTTAAATAAATGCATAATTCCTCTGTATCGCTCCATGATGCAACAGCATCCCGAGTATTGTATGTAGTTCTGGTCACCCTGTCTTAGGAAAGGTACAGAGAAGGGCAACAAAAATGGTAAATGAGATGGAACAGCTTCCTTATAAATAAAGGCTAAATAAATTAGATTTCTTTAGTTTGGAGAAAAGATGACTGAGAAGGGGATATGATGGCGATTTTATAAAATCATGAGTAGAGTGGAATTGGTAAATAGGGGATGGTTATTTACCCTTTCAAACAATACTTAAAGAAGGGGACTCTCCATGAAACTGAACACCCAGCATATTCAAAAGAAATGGTAGAAATAGGCGGGCCTGCGCCAAAATGGCCAGAGCCTGCCAGTAACTGAAGCCCAACCCCGCAGCAGCAAGGTGGCATCCTCAGGGAGGGGGAAGGGGGGTAAGGCTGCACGGCAGCATAGAGCCACTCCTCGGCTCAACTCCTCCCCCACTCCTCGCTCTGCTTCACATAGCAATGCGAGCCGGGAGGGGGAGGAGTCGCCTGTGCATTAAGATGACGTTGATGGCCCTTTAAAGGGCTGCGGCGGAGGCCATGTGGCCCCCTTCTTTCTCCTTCTCGCCGGCAGCCTTCTTCCCTCGCCTACAAACAGTCTTTCCCAGCCATTGAGAGGAGCCCAGACTTGGATCGTGGGTTGCGGGCTGCCAACCCAATTAGCATGGGGGGGGGGGGGCGGTCAGCAGCAAAATCTCCTCGATTCACATCAGGAGGGGTGGGCCAGCACAAAACGTTAGAGAGAAGCCGGGAGGGGTGGGCCAGCACTGCAGGATAGCCTGGAACTACCCACACACAAACTCCCATGTGCAGAGAGCACCAGTAGCCAAGATGTGCAAACTAGAAGATCGCAGGAGCACGCCACGGGGATACAGGTCGCAGGTTCGAATTTAACTAGATAATTAAAAAAAAAATAGGGGGGGGGGCGATAGACCTCCATGAGGTAAATTAATGTAAGGGAATTCAATACACACAAAAAAGGGGGGGGTGTCAGCTAGTCTATAGAGATGTGGGTGAATGGGGGCTGGCAGCCGGGGCAGTAAGGCATTTATGCCCAGTGCTTTAAGGGCAGGGACTGTAATTTCAGCTTAAAAAAAAAGAGATGGCAGAGTGACCTAACAGTCAGAGCTATGGCCTAGGACTCAGGAAACCAGGGTTCATATCCCACTGTAAAAGGGGGGGCAAATTAGATACTGGCTAGCCTTGACGTATCGGCGAGCACCTGCGACAGCAATGGCCTTCGGCTCAGCACCTAGTGCTCCCCTAGGTCCGCAAACGGCGGTTCAAGAGTCAAGACAGGTTGCATTCAGGAGCTGCAAAAGAGAGAGAAAACGTTGAGCTCACCAACACAGAGATTACAGCACCCGGAATGCAAGCATCGTCTCGGCAAGAAACGCGCACAAGAGTGACGAACAGTTGAAAAAAAGCTGATGCGGACAAGGAATGAGTTGAGAGCTGACAGACCAGTAAGCTGACACCAACAGGCATCCAGAGCACAACACATTGGACGAGCCCCATACGCATGACACCACGTCAGCCACCAGCCAACCTATGCCGACAAGGACAGAAGCATCCACGGAGATAGAACCGCAGCAGCACACCCCCGGGAGGGTGATGGTTTCACACACATCACACCAGAGCCCCCATGAAGGTCCACAGCCACAAGCCAGCCAGAACGAGGACCAACAAAGACATACAGGCGGCAAGAGGTACCCGTTTGCACCAAGCCACCCTCCGCCTTCTTCGGATGCATGCAAGGCCAGCCCGGATATGGCAGCCAGCCATTTGCCATCCCCCACTCGACATATCAGAGCTTCATCAGCGTAAACTGGCATCAAAGATCATCATAGGGTGCCAACACACTCTGCCCAGCCCCAGGATGGGGCCCAGCGGGATCGCCCATGGGATTATGCAGCATATGGTGGGATGAGCAGCTCGAACCCTTATCCCTCACTTTGGTGGCAGGATTCGAGCCTACGTGTTAGTGAGTATACTAAATGTACGATCAGGGTTAATGTCGCAGCTTGGAGGGAGGGGGCAGTTACCCGGGCCAGTGGGGCATCTTGCAAGTGGTGCCGGTGGCATTACAGGATGGCGTGGCAGCCAATCAGCACCTTGGGTGGTGCAAAAGATGGGGTGCGTCATGCGCTGATGGTCAGGGTCCCCTTGCTTGGGGACAAGGCCCATGGAGCAAGGCTGCCCTGCTTGGTCCTCATGGCGGACAGCAGCGGAGATACATACCGGCTTGGGTACTAATTGTTTAGGGCAAGCGTGGTGGGACATCGGGACTCTTCACAATATGGCCCCATGTTTAAGCTATGCAGAGAATATTCTTGAAGATTACCAAGAACATGAAGGTTGGGCCTGGCTCAACTACAACAACAAAAAAAAATTCTGTGACGAGATGGAAGAAATATTGTTTCATGTCACGGGGAACTCAGGAAGTTAGACTGTGTGTAATACAGATGATGCGAAAAGTAGGTGATGCAGGAGCACGCTCAAGTTCCATGAGGAAGTCATCTCCTACCAGACATTCAGCCAGGACAACACATGCTGGTGCTTCAACAAAGCAACATGCACATTCCAGGACTACAAATTCAAACACATTTGTTCAACCTGCGCAGCCTCTGCACCCGGTAACAAGAGGCTCCAAGAAACCAGCGACTGGGAGTAATGGTAAAGCATGCTAAGACTCAGCAGTTTTAAAAAAAACAAAACACCATCACCCACCACTTTTGGAAGCTATGATCCCATGGCTGGAATGTTACCCCATCGGCAAGAATCCACAAAGATTTTGCGAGGCTTTCACGATGGATTCATGATTCCATTCCAAGATCAACTAAAAGGAACAAATACCTGCAACTCATCGTCAGTGGTACAACACGCAGACATTGTGCAGGAGAACCTAGATATCGAGTTAGCACTCGGACAGATGGCAGGTCCTTTCCACAACAATCCTTTCACAAGATGTACCTTTCATCATTGGTGGTGATCCCCAAAAGAAAATAGAGAGAGGCCAATTCCATCTCCTCCAGAATCTTTCATACCCTCCAGGGGCGTCCATCAACGACCAGCTGCCCCCAGAGGAGTGATCCGTTCAGTATGCTTCCTTTGACTCTCCAGTAGCACTACTCAGAAAAAGTGGTGAGGGCGCACTAATGGCAAAATTGGACATAGAATCAGCCTTCAGATTACTTCTGGTCCATCAAAGGAGCTTCCCATTATTGGGTTTTACCTTCAGGAAGCATTATTATGTTGATACGTTTATGCTTATGGGATGCTCAGTCTCAATCACATATTTTGAGCTATTTAGCTCAATTTATACATTGGATGATGGCACTGAAGGCAGCCTCAAACAACATCATTCATTATTTAGACAACTTTCTGTTCGTTGGTCCAAGAGACTCTGATGCCTGCGCACGATTGTTGCGCAATTTCCAATCGATTGCTGAGAATTTCCCAAGTGCCCAAAAGTTGTTGATCACCTTAGGGAGGTAGTATTAGTGGCTTTGTGCAGCAATACAATGGTAAGAGGTAGACATGTTCCAGGGGAATGTAATGGTGTTGCTGATTCCCTATCTCGTGCTAAGTAGGATTTGTTTCACTAGTATGTACCCACGGCGGATGAAGTGGGGACACCCATGCCAGCATACCCACGGAAGATTGATCTGCAACCACCTACAAACTAGTCTGGGGATCCGTAGCCCCAACTACATGGTCGGCATACTGCCGAAGCTACGACCACATGACAGAATTCCTAAAGAGACATGGGTAAAGTCAAGGCTTAGTAGCAGATGACCGGAATTTAAAATTTATTTCTGTGGAAAAAGAAAACAAGGCATCTAGAAGCTCCATAGTCAAACACCTGGCTGGCTTGGCCTGCTTCCTGAAGATGCGTGATTGGGGAGACCCCACCAAGTCCTTCTTACCGATGAAGATGTGGGCAGGATGGTTGAAGAAGGCGGGAATCATCGACAGGCGACATCCCAACACCCACAACCTACTGGGAACCCTTTTGGGGTTCCTAGCATCAATTTGTTCATCTGAATTCGAAACACTTATTTTGGTTCGCATTTTCACTTGTATTCTTAGGAGTGTTACAGGTGAACGAGTTGGTAGAAGCTAAAAAAAAAAAGACTCTGGCAACAGTGCCATACTTCTAAGGAATGTGTTCTGGACCCCTGAAACACTAACTATATAATGATAAACAAGTCAAAAAACTGATCAAGCTGGAAAAGGGGCCACTCTGTCACTAAAGCATATCGAGGCATACAACACCTGCCCAATCTGCAATACAAAGCAATACCTAGCAGTTTGGCCAAGCGGGGGAGTGCACCCTATTGGTGCAGGTGGACATGGCCCCGCTAACCAGATATCAATTCACCACAGTGCTCAAAATAACCGTGGCAAAAAATGGGTCTGGACATAAAATTCACCATGCATTCCTTCAGAATTGGTGCAGCTACAAGTGCTACGCAAGTAGGACTACAAACAGCCGTGATACGGGGAATCGGGCGGTGGCATTCAGAGGCAGTAAATTCATATTTCCGATTGGACAGAACCTTTGCACTAACCATTGCTGAGCGGCGAGTGATGATGTGATTTGAAAATTGATCCAAGTGCCATCTGTTGCTGAGTGACACTTCTTCATGCTACATGAGAGCTTTGAATCCATTTAAGCCGATTCAAGTGGCTTTTAAGCCCCTGAGGCAGCTCTTTGGGTGAAACTCGGCCAGAGTTGGGCAAGATTCATTAAAGTCCTTTTTTACATCGATCCAGCCATCTGTGTGTATTGCTGTCAGCCATCTTGGATCAATTACCGGTTTGTTTTCTTGGACCAAAAAATGGGTCTGGACATAAAATTCACCACGCATTCCTTCAGAATTGGTGCAGCTACAAGTGCTACGCAAGTAGGACTACAAACAGCCATGATACAGAGAATCAGACGATGACATTCAGAGGCAGTAAATTCGTATTTCCGATTGGACAGAACGAGCACTACTAAGTTGAAGTCTTAATTCTATTTTGCAGATCCGCCTCAGGTTCAACTTACAGCTTGGATTATTGGTCTCTCATTTGTACATTGGGCGGCTAGGAGATCACAGAAACGACCGTATGGACTACTTTTAGGATTGGTACCTCGTGGGCAGGCCAGCACATGGATGGAAAAGCCAGTTATTGCCCCTTCTATGGCACCTAAAGGAGTCGAGGGCTGCTCAGGATGTCATAATAATACATCTTGATGGCATGACCTGTGCTCGTCGTCATGCAAGCAACTGATAGAGGGTGAGAGAGGATTTCGCTGATCTATCCGCCTGGTATCCGAATGCCGCCCTCTTCTGGTCGGACGTTATCCTGCGACCAAAGTGGAAAGACTCCAGGCTATGGAGAAGGGGTCATAAGAAAGTCAATCGGGTCAAATCGGTGTTGGATACAAAAACTCGGCAATCGCCAGATAAGGCACCAATGGGCGGACGATATATGCCAAGGTCTGTTTCAACTGGACAGAATACACCTGTCTGACATCAGCTATGACATCTTTAACAACGCTCTGCAGGATGTCATGGAAGACTGGATATCCGAAAAAGGTTATGGGCCGCAGCCGGTTTGTTAGTGGGGGGACATGAGGCAAGGTTCCACCCTTCCTCATGTCTTTAGCAGTTACCTGAGCCAGTTGGGCATGTTGCTCATGTGCCAGTGGTGTCACAGGACTGAGTGGCAACCAATTGGACAGCGCAAATGAAGGGGGCAGCACATGCCACCATGGTCTGGCCCCCTTGCTTGGGGACAAGGCGGGGGGGGGGGGGGGGGCCATGGTTCAAGGCTGCCCTGCTTGGTCCTCATGGCAGGCAGCAGCAGTGATGGGTTATTTCGTAATAGTGAACAACAATACAAGCATTCCTGGACTCCAACTGATCTATCTCATCCACGCCACTCCTTATCTCCACCTACACCATGGTTAACCATCTCCACTATCGTTTACATGTTTGAATTAATAACCTGTCCTTTCTCTTCTTTCTCCGCCAAGTTCTAATCTCCCTGTTATATGTAACTGCCTTTTCCGCACCATTGTTTTAGTTTATGTTTACGATGCACCCCTGTTTTATGTGAACCAGCATGATGTGACTGCGATCTCGAATGCCGGTATATAAAAACCCGAAATAAATAAAATACCGGCTCGGGTGACAATTGTTCAATTTTTTATACAATTATTGTGTTGAATAAAGCTGCGGCCTTGTTATTCCAATCTCTCTCAGTGTTCTGCTGTTAAAGGAATGTGATGTACATGCATAAGTTTGAGGAGTAAATGATTAGGGACTGGGTGGTGGGGACGCTGGCAAGACGACATTACAGTGGCGGCTGCCCATGTTAAGTATTTTCACTCCATGCACAATCAAGCTGTAGAATCTTTTGCCAGAGGATGTGGTGTTTACTCTAAAGAAAGTACAGCTGCAATAGGTAACTTGAGACTTTATTAGGGAAAGACAAAGACAAAGGGATAGTGACAAGGAACAGAACAAAGCACGAGGAAATAGTTTGTTCTGAGGGGCGACAGGTCCATACAACTGTACAATCACCCAGCCACCCCAAAGTTCTAGTGAGGTGCATAATCTTTTATACCTTTCATACTGACCAATCAGAGTACATTCAAAGTGTTATTCTTAGATAAGTGCAGTGCATTTCATTTGAGAATATTATAGACCAATCAGTTAATGGGTCTGGGGTGTTGGCTGGCTGCATTCCAGCATGTAGGCAGAGTCCTTTGCATTCTGTATCTAACACTGGTATACAGGAATACAGCACTAAGAAGTGTCAGACAGTGCATATCTACATCCCCCTCTTGAAGGGTTACGCCTAGAAACCCTTCACATATGGGCGGGCCGTGAGTGCCTGTCTTATGTTGTCCCTTACATCCTAAGCTAACCTTAGGTGAAGGAATCTTACCCGTCGTTGGCTAAGCCTCACTATTGTTCCCTGCCCATGTAAGTCATGGGGAAGCTCATGCATGTCCATCATTAAGTGCTGACTGATAGTAGTCACTTGATCTTGTACAGCAGATGAAGAGCTGACCATAGTTTTCAGTCCGGGCATCCTGGCCATGGCTGCAGTGATGGAAGATCCAATCCGTCGAAGGCAGAGGCATACGCATGGTAGTCAAAGGCATAGCAAAAGTCCAAAACATCATGCTAGTCCTGTAGGGTATTGATGGCGCTATGCAGTATTATGACAATAACCTGTAGCAGTGAAAGCAATCGCTGTATGGACAGCCCTAATTCAACTGTGGCAGTCACCTGTCCAAGAGATGATCCAGCTGTGGATGGGAAGGCTTCTAAACCAGTTTTGGTCAAGGGGTATAAGCTATTAAGGTAGATGAGGGCTAGTAATACTGCTTCGTCTTCAGGTGCTTCTAGGGAAGCGGGGCTAATACTCCTCTTAGATCGATGGTAAGTCTGAGTGTAATTGGGGATAATCATAGGAACAAGTGACAGCTGACTCTGTGAGAAAGTCTATAGCATGCTATGTGGTCTAAAACAAAATAATGTACTTTGCTGGGTTGCTAAACCATCAGTGTGAGTCTCAGCAAAGGAAAAGGAAGAATCCCCTCTGGAATCCCAAATGGAAACAAACTAGCTTATAAATATTTTATTTATTTAACAGTTTTTCTATACCGGCATTAAAATACACATCATGTCGGTTTACATTGTAACAGCAGGTAGAAAATACATAGAACGGGGATATGGGGGTGGATAACCAGCAAACAAGAGTAGAGGGGGCTCTAACAGGGAGCCAGAAGCAAAAGCTAAACTAGTTAAATTAGATAAAAAGGGGGAAGGGTAAGAGGAAATATTTACAATGAGAAGGGGTGCGGGAAGGTAGGTTGGGTGGCTAATTACAGGGGGGGGGAGGAGGGGCAACTGTTTAAAAGGGGCAGCTGTTTAAAAAAGAGGGGGCAGGGGGAGGAAAGGCTGCTAATCAGGGGAGATCTTGGAGGAGAAACAGAAGAATTGCAAAGTGCGGGAAGGTGTAGGGAGAGGTATAGAGGGTGGCTATTTAAAGGGTGGCTATTTACAGGGGGAAGGATAGAGATAGAAAGGCATTTCAAGAAATCACATAATAGAAATGTTTGGACTGGAGATCTCTACAAATGTAAAAATTACATAACCTCAAATTATATCATTAATTTTTTAAATTAAATCATGGCACTTGCAAAAAGGCGTAATAACTAGATACATATAACAATCAATTATCGCCTGGCAGATCAAGGTGCGGTGATACATGTGATCAAAAGAACTACATCAGGATAACCAAACATAAAACAAAAAAGAAATCAGGCCAAATAAGTAGATAACCCAGGTCATATAATGAAGCAATGTTGAGCTGGCTTGTTATGACAAGCTCTGAATTCTGACAATCAATGGAATAATCAGTTTATTCAGTAAGGTGTATTAATCTTTCGCTAATCAAGGCCTAAGTTAAATATGTGCGCATAGAACATGTGTATGTGTGTGTGAAATGGAGCAACACAAATTCAAAGTGATGCAGCAGAATTCAAATGTAATAAACAGAACCACAGACAACACAGGTACAGCAGACACTACATAGAACATATATTTCACAAGACCAACACATATCCATTTATTTCACAAATAGACATACGATGTCTTCATAACGTCAAGACAGACAATAGGTAACACATTTTTTGAGCTCAAAAATGAAAACAAAAGTAAAAATAAACCAAAAAAGGGGTTTGCAAAGCGCTTAGGAAAAGCCAAGAAAACGAAAACCAGAATTCTGTTTAAAAATGGAAAAGGAGAATAAAAATGAAAAAAAAAAACAAGCAGCCTGAAGTCTTCATGACAAGAAGGTGGTTGACCTGGAAAAAGAAAAAGTAACATGCAAAAAAGTAATAAAAAGAGAAATATCATGCATCCACTAGGATGCGCTTTCAGAAGCCACCTTGTGGAACAATACCAATAGCTAGGTTTTACTCTGTGAGAATGAATTCTGTCAGCAGCACACTGAGCTGAAATACAATATGAAATACCAGTCAAGTAGGAATTACAAAAAAAAGCAAGTGAGGTTTACTGAAAAGTAATGTTTAGTGCTCACAGTGTATCAACCTCCATCACTAATTGCACGTTAAAGAAGCATAACTCTTGCAACGGCTTTTTGTACAGTAGTGCCAAGACTGCTGTAGAAAAACAGTGTCGGAAAACGTAGTGCAGTAAGTAAGATGTTAGTAACAAATACAACTCCTGTAACTCAGGAAGGCAGGAAGTGAAAAAGGAAAGGATTATAATTGCAGCACAGAACACTATCTGTAAAAGTAACTGAAAAGTCATGAAAATAGAAACTGTCAATTCATCTGTGCGTTCCTAAATGTCCCGCAGGAGTCCCCTCAATGGACCCCCTGCAGTCGGCTACAGACAGTGTACAACGGCGCTTATCTGCAGATATTTGGACACAAGGATATGACACAGAATTTAATTAGAGCAAATATAAATTTAATATTTCATATCCTTGGGAGATACTGCCAGGCTTTCAACAAAGGGAAAAGCACTTCAGCTTGTCTCTCCATTTGTTAGTCAGGGCTGGATTTTTATAGATAAAAATCATCCAGAGACTGTATAAAGTATCAGGTACCACTTGTGTCCTATCCAATCAGGCAAACTGTATCTATGCTTTCCTGATACCACCTTCCACCTTAAGATCCAATTAGGCCTAAGAAGGGCCCACGTGTCTATTGAGTACTGTCAATCTTCTGTTAGTTCTTCCTGTCAATATATCAATCATTGTAGTAGGTCTGTGTTCTGTCACTGGTTCCAGGCCTTTGATCAGAGTTTTGACCTCAGGGGATCTTCAGTTTACCTGGCCTCTTTCAGTCGAGATAAGAATCTGTGAGAACAAAGCTTGGAATGTGGCTCAGCCATCTGCCATCGATAACCTCATGACCTTTCATCATATCTGGTTAGGTCTGAATTCATTCCAGATGGCTCTCAGTAGCCATTCACACACAGGTCAGCTTAGGTTCATTGCATGCCAGCAGGTTCAGTTAAATCAGAAGAGCAAAGGACACTGGGACAAGCTGAGTGAGCCAAAGGCCTGAGCAAAGTCTTATGTTATGCTGATATATATCAACAGGTTTTGTTTAAACACTGGTGAGAAGCACCTAAAAAAACACCAGAATGACCACTGCCAGTGAGAAGCTATAAAGAAACAAAGGGTGTTCGCACGCAGGACTGAGCAGTATGCAAATGTATAGCAGAACTGTGGAAGGGAAAAAAGAAAGGCAAGTAAAAAAAAAAAAAAAAAGAAAAGAACAGCAATTAAAACGGCAGGCAGAAGGAGGTGGGCTGACCAGCCCCCCGCCCCCCCCCTTCCTCTCCAAAGGAAGAAACTCTCACCCACCCGCCCTGCCAGGCAAAAAGAAATTCCAGAAATACCAAAAGTGTGGCTAAGGGGCACCAAACGAGAACTGCAACTCCCATCAAGCAGCACGCCCAAACATAACGGAAGAATGGGGGCGGACACCATGCCCCGACCCCTCACTGCAGAACACAAAGAAATGCCAAGCCAGTAACACCCAGGGAACAGCATGTGCAGACACAGAGCTCAACACAGAGGACTCACACACAGCCACACTGCCAGGCACACAGGACAGAGGAAACAGATGCAAGGGAAAACTTCAGTTCCCAAGAGCCAGCACACCCCAAGAAAACGGAAGAATGGGGGCGGACACCATGCCCCGACCCCTCACTGCAGAACACAAAGAAATGCCAAGCCAGTAACACCCAGGGAACAGCATGTGCAGACACAGAGCTCAACACAGAGGCCTCACACACAGCCACACTGCCAGGCACACAGGACAGAGGAAACAGATGCAAGGGAAAACTTCAGTTCCCAAGAGCCAGCACACCCCAAGAAAACGGAAGAATGGGGGCGGACACCACGCCCCGACCCCTCACTGCAGAACACAAAGAAATGCCAAGCCAGTAACACCCAGGGAACTGCATGTGCAGACACAGAGCTCAACACAGAGGCCTCACACACAGCCACACTGCCAGGCACACAGGACAGAGGAAACAGATGCAAGGGAAAACTTCAGTTCCCAAGAGCCAGCACACCCCAAGAAAACGGAAGAATGGGGGCGGACACCACGCCCCGACCCCTCACTGCAGAACACAAAGAAATGCCAAGCCAGTAACACCCAGGGAACAGCATGTGCAGACACAGAGCTCAACACAGAGGCCTCACACACAGCCACACTGCCAGGCACACAGGACAGAGGAAACAGATGCAAGGGAAAACTTCAGTTCCCAAGAGCCAGCACACCCCAAGAAAACGGAAGAATGGGGGGCCACTCCCCCTTTCCCTCACCGCTGGACATAAAGAAATGCCTAAGATGGGAGGGGCACACAGACACCAAATGAAAACTACAGTACCCAGCAAATGGGCACTCCTACAGCTCAACACAAAGAAAGTTTTTAACAAGCAATGTTAAACTGCCGGAGCTCATGAAGAGCCAGGAGATTTTACAGCCCCAAAACACACAGAACAGGGAAGACTCCAGCACTCAGCAGCCCGTCACAAAATAAACAAACCAGGCAGTGGGGGGAAAAAGGGAAAAAAAAAATATATAAGCACAGACGGACACATGCACAGAGATTCCTCCTCAACAAAAGTGTGGGGGGGGGAGGAGTGAAATCAAGAGAACGGGACAGAAAAGACACAAGGGGAGAAAAAAGCTGTGCAAAAACTAATCGTAGAAAAAAAAAAAACTACACTGGAAAAAACAAAGATAAGAACAAAAAAGAAACAAGGGAGCCCTCATGCAACATTAACTGCTGGAGCACAAACAGCTGTGACAGCCAGAAACTCTCCATCTGTCTTTACTTCTGTATCAACGGCGTTCCCCGAGTTTTCTTAGTGTAAGGAATACACTAAGGTGTATGGGGTAATACAGGAACGGGCTTAAGCTAAACACCGTCGGGAAAAGGAAGGACACTGACAACAGGGAAAGGGGAGATAACTGATCAGACACATGCAGCTTCTCTAAATATACGTGATTTATAAGAAACCAGAGACAAACTAACTGCACAGCTGCCTGGTGCAAAGAGAGAACACATCCTAACAGACTTGTTGAATTAACCCTAACCTGACCTCCCAATTGTTTTGACCAGAATTTAGACATGAAAACAAGTTACCAATGGGTAAACAGCAAACAATTAAAAAATTTGCCCTTATAAGAAAGCAAATTGTTTCTTACCTTTACCAAATTCACACCAGCAACACTCCTGGCGCTGAAACTCCGTTGCAGGGAACGGTGATGGGGGGGGGCGCGTCAAAGAGACCGAGACAGCCTACTTAAACGAAAAACAGTGAAGCAAACCCCTGGCTGCTTACCTTTAGAAGAAGTATCCACCCTTTAGGAAACCAATCAGAAGGCTCAACTATAATACTCAAGATGAAATCCCAGCTGGACTTTCATCAGATTCATTGCAACTTCACACCAGACGAAGTCCCTAAGACTTTCCAATCTGGAGGCTGGAGACCCTTCCGTCAGGCCCGGGAGCCTGAGCACGAAGAGCCGGGGAAAGGTCAAATACCTGGTCCAATCAGTCAGGAGAGTCAAAGCACAGCTGCAGACAAAAAACCCATTAAACCATCCTCTCCCTGCTACCAAATGTTTACTCTAAAGAAAGTACAGCTGCAAAAGGTAACTTGAGACTTTATTAGGGAAAGAGAAAGGGATAGGGACAAGGAACAGAACAAAGCACGAGGAAATAGTTTGTTCTGGGGGGCGACAGGTCCATACAACTGTACAATCGCCCAGCCACCCCCTAGTGAGGTGCATCATCTTTTATACCTGTCATACTGAGCAATCAGAGTACAGTCAAAGTCTTATTCTTACATAAGTGCAGTGCATTTCATCTGAGAATATTATAGACCAATCAGCTAATGGGTCTGGGGTGTTGGCTGCATTCCAGCACGGAGGCAGAGTCCTCTGCATTCTGCGTCTAACACTGGTATACAGGAATACAGCACCAAGAGGTGTCAGAAAGACAGGGCATACCTACAGTGGTCAAAGCGATGAGCATATTGTGGCTTAAAAGAAGTTTGGACAAGTTCCTGGAGGAAATATCTGTAAACAATTAATTGCCAGGTAGACTTAGGCAAGCCATCACAACATAATCGTGTTGATGATTGTCTCCATAAAAGTTCTTTGTAAACCTGTTCCAATGTAACTCGCCCCTGAGGCGACTGTTCAGTTCCATGTAAACCGGTGCGATATGTATTGTATACAGGAACATCGGTATAGAAAAACTAAAAAATAAATAAATAAATCTCTGGGAACTGCCAGATACTTCTGATCTGAATTGGCTTGCGGAGGCAGGAAGCTGGACTTGATGGACCATTGCTCTGACCCAGCTGGGCATCTTTGTTCTGCTTTTTGAGAGCGAGTATTTTCCCATGCATTCTTGTTTGTGATTTTTTGTTTTATATTAGTTTTTATGTAGGTTTTAATTTGTACCTAACCATGAACCATAGATATGAGCAGGTAATATCTTTTTCAATAGATAAAATTATGTTCTGCGTGAGAATTCACCAATGACCTATATAGATGCATTATCACCTTTCCTTGTCTTTTAATTATGCCTCTTAAACACACCTGCATCCCTTTGTCTCTAGCCACTGCCTCACCATACTGTTTCATTACCTTGAGATCAATGGCTGTATGAGTGCAAGGTGTCCTTTGGTTGATGCACATCAGCCTCTCAGCTCTCTTCCACCCCCCATGCAACACTCCCTCAGATTTCTACATCCCAAATGCATGACGCCTCCCAGAGGTGTGCATTCTGCAGATCTTGATATCATCCGCAAAAAGGCAAACTTCTGTACAATATTACTCACAAAGATAGTTAACAGAACCGGTATCAGCTGATTCTTGAGGCACTCCAGTAATCACCATTCTCTCAATGGAGTGAATTCCTTTACCACTAACCTGTTATCCATAACTCAAACAATTTCTGTGTAGGACACAGCCCAAGGTGTTTAGTCTGCCGCTGACAGCAACAACATTGCATGCTAATGTCCCATCCTGCATGGTTTTGGTGCCCCCAGCAGCCACCCCTCGTGTCACACTACCCCCTCCCCTTCGCATGACCCTGTGCAAGATGTATGAAAGGTTTTGCTGAAATCCAAATCAACCATATCCAGTACACACCCTTAGTCTAATTTTTTATCATCCAATTAAAGAAATCAATCCAATTTGTTTGAAATGATCTGTCTCTGGTTTAAAAAAGAATACTGCCTCTGGTCCTACATTGTACTAGCTTGAAGGTAGTTTAGTCCTCTTTCACCGAGGACAGCAGGATGTCAGTCCTCACACATGGGTGACATCATCTGATAGAGCCCAGCCCGGAACTTTGGTCTCAAAGCTTCTAAAGCTTTCAAAGATGCCCTACTGAGCATGTGCAGCTGTAGTCATCACCCTGCCCCCTAGGCAGAGTTCCTCAATCTCATTTTTTCCGTGGAGCTGTGTGGTCGTGGTATTCAACTTTGCTCTTGCCTCACATTTTTTATTGTGAGGTTTTCTGGAGCTGCTGCTGTTTTTCCTTTTCCCTGCAGTAGTTTTTGTGTTTTATTTTATTTCTCCTCTTTTTAACTTTCTGACCACATGTTGGGCCTTAGTTGCTGTGCAGCCTGGCAGAGTCTAATTTTATTCCTTAAAAATAAATACCTCATTCTGCAGTTTAGTTTCTGTGTCCTCTCCTTGCTCTGTCTTTTTTTGTGCCTTTGTCTGGTTCTAGCAGGACTGACAGAATGCAGTCCGTGGATCATCCATATAGCCTGCTGAGCCTGGGGACTCGCCTGAGTTCTACTAGGGCAGAAGTTCTATGTTGTTTCACCGATCAATCAGCATCAATGCATCAATTGGACAATGAAGGATCCAACAGAAGAAAATAGGATAAAGCATAAGTGTTGGCAAGATAAATGTAAGACATTGAGACGGGCTAAGAGAGAATTTGAAAAGAAGTTGGCCGCAGAAGCAAAAACTCACAGGAAAAACTTTTTAAAATATATCTGAAGCAGAAAGCCTGTCAGGGAGTCAGTTGGACCATTAGATGATCGAGAGATTAAAGGGGCACTTAGAGATGATAAGGCCATCACGGAAAGATTAAACGATTTGTTTGTTTCAGTATTTACTGAAGAGGATGTTGGGGAGATAGCCGTTCCGGAGAAGGTTTTCATGGGTAATGATTCAGATGGACTGAATCAAATCACGGTGAACCTAGAAGATGTGGTAGGCCTGATTGACAAACTGAAGAGTAGTAAATAACCTGGACCGGATGGTTTAGACCTCAGGGTTCTGAAGGAACTAAAAAATAAAATTTCAGATCTATTACTAAAAATTTGTAACCTATCATTAAAATCATCCATTGTACATGAAGACTGGAGGGTGGCTAATGTAACCCCAGTATTTAAAAAGGGCTCCAGGGGCGATCCGGGTAACTATAGACCGGTTAGCCTGACTTCAGTGCCAGGAAAAATAGTGGAAAGTGTTCTAAATATCAAAATCACAGAACATATAGAAAGACATGGTTTAATGGAACAAAGTCAGCATGGCTTTACCCAGGGCAAGTCTTGCCTCACAAATCTGCTTCACTTTTTTGAAGGGGTTAATAAACATGTAGATAAAGGTGAACCGGTAGATGTAGTGTATTTGGATTTTCAGAAGGCGTTTGACAAAGTTCCTCATGAGAGACTTCTAGGAAAAGTAAAAAGTCATGGGATAGGTGGTGATGTCCTTTCATGGATTACAAACTGGCTAAAAGACAGGAAACAAAGAGTAGGATTAAATGGGCAATTTTCTCAGTGGAGGGGAGTGGGCAGTGGAGTGCCTCAGGAATCTGTACTGGGACCCTTGCTTTTTAATATATTTATAAATGATCTGGAAAAGAATACGATGAGTGAGGTAATCAAATTTGCAGATGATACAAAACTATTTGGAGTAGTTAAATCACAAGCAGATTGTGATAAATTGCAGGAAGACCTTCTGAGACTGGAAAATTGGGCATCCAAATGGCAGATGAAATTTAATGTGGATAAGTGCAAGGTGATACATATAGGGAAAAATAACCCATGCTATAATTACACAATGTTGGGTTCCATATTAGGTGCTACAACCCAAGAAAGAGATCTAGGCATCATAGTGGATAACACATTGAAATCGTCGGTTCAGTGTGCTGCGGGAGTCAAAAAAGCAAACAGAATGTTGGGAATTATTAGAAAGGGAATGGTGAATAAAACAGAAAATGTCATATTGCCTCTGTATCACTCCACGGTGAGACCGCACCTTGAATACTGTGTACAATTCTGGTCGCTGCATCTCAAAAAAGATATAATTGCGATGGAGAAGGTACAGAGAAGGGCTACCAAAATGATAAGGCGAATGGAACAGCTCCCCTATGAGGAAAGACTAAAGAGGTTAGGACTTTTCAGCTTGGAGAAGAGACGGCTGAGAGGGGATATGATAGAGGTGCTTAAAATCATGAGATGTCTAGAACGGGTAAATGTAAATTGGTTATTTACTCTTTTGGATAATAGCACTAGGGGGCACACCATGAAGTTAGCATGTGGCACATTTAAAACTAATCGGAGAAAGTTCTTCTTCACTCAATGCACAATTAAACTCTGGAATTTGTTGCCAGAGGATGTGGTTAGTGCAGTTAGTGTAGCTGAGTTTAAAAAAGGATTGGATAAGTTGTTGGAGGAGAAGTCAATTACCTGCTATTAATTAAGTTGACTTAAAAAATAGCCACTACTATTACTAGCATCAGTAGCATGGGATAGACTTAGTTTTTGGGTACTTGCCAGGTTCTTATGGCCTGGATTGGTCACTGTTGGAAACAGGATGCTGGTCTTGATGGACCCTTGGTCTGACCCATTATGGCATGTTCTTAATACAAACAAAACACACACTTTGAAATGTCTGTATGCCAATGCCAGAAGTCTAAGAAGTAAGATGGGAGCGTTAGAGTGTATAGAATTAAATGATGAGATTGACATAATTGGCATCACAGAGACTTGGTGGAAGGAGGATAATCAATGGGACAGTGCTATATCAAGGTACAAATTATATCACAATGATAGGGAGGATCAACTTGGTGGGGGTGTGGCACTTTATGTCCGGGAGGACGAAGTCAACATGGATTTACCCAAGAGAAGTCTTGCCTCACAAATCTGCTTCATTTTTTTTGAAGGGGTTAATAAAGGTGAACCGGTGGATGTAGTGTATTTGGATTTTCAGAAGGCATTTGACAAAGTCTCAAAAAAGATATAATTGCGATGGAGAAAGGTACAGAGAAGGGCTACCAAAATGATAAGGGGAATGGAACAGCTCCCCTATGAAGAAAGACTAGAGAGGTTAGGACTTTTCAGCTTGGAGAAGAGACGGCTGAGGGGGGGATATGATAGAGATGTTTAAAATTATGAGAGGTCTAGAATGGGTAGATGTGAATCGGTTATTTACTCTTTCGGATAGTAGAAAGACTAGGGGGCACTCCATGAAGTTAGCATGGGGCACATTTAAAACTAATCGGAGAAAGTTCTTTTTTACTCAACGCACAATTAAACTCTGGAATTTGTTGCCAGAGGATGTGGTTAGTGCAGTTAGTATAGCGGTGTTTAAAAAAGGATTGGATAAGTTCTTGGAAGAGAAGTCCATTACCTGCTATTAAGTTCACTTAGAGATTAGCCACTGCCATTAGCAATGGTAACATGGAATAGACTTAGTTTTTGGGTACTTGCCAGGTTCTTATGGCCTGGATTGGCCACTGTTGGAAACAGGATGCTGGGCTTGATGGACCCTTGGTCTGACCCTGTATGGCATTTTCTTATGTTCTTATGAGAGGCTTCTAAGAAAACTAAAATGTCATGGAATAGGAAATTATGTCCTTTTGTGGATTACAAACTGGTTAAAAGACAGGAAACAGAGAGTAGGATTAAATGGCCAATTTTCTCAGTGTAAAAGGGTAAACAGTGGAGAGATCTGTACTTGGACCGGTGCTTTTCAATATATTTATAAAAGATCTGGAAAGGAATAGGACAAGTGAGGTTATCAAATTTGGAGATGATACAAAATTATTCAGACTTGTTAAGTCACAAGCGGATTGTGATAAATTGTAGGAGGACCTTGCGAAACTGGAAGATTGGGCATCCAAATGGCAGATGAAATTTAATGTGGAGAAGTGCAAGGTGTTGCAAATAGGGAATAATTTCACCAAAGTCAGAAATTTTAAATCCAGGACTTTAAGCTTTCTGTCACTCCTGTCCAACTTGGCCATTGTTGAACTATACTGTCTGATCAATAGTACTCAGATGAGCACCTGTCTGGACATTAGAGTTGCTTTCTCTATTCATAAATACCAGGTCCAATATTGCCCCATGTCTCGTCGGTACAATTGCCATTTGTCTATGCAGAGCCCCTTGATGGGATACTCAGTCCACATCCTACATAAGTGTTACTATGCTGAGTCAGACTAAGGGTTCATCAAGCCCAGCATCCTGTTTCCAATAGTGACAAATCTAGATCACAAGTTACTGTCAGGATTCCTAAGTTCAATAGATTCCATGCTGCTTATCCCAGAGACAAGCAGTAGATTTCCCCAAGTCCACCTAAATGTTTATTGATTTTCCCCCCACGAATTTGTCCTAATCTTTGTTTAAACCCAGCTACATCCTTCAGCAATGAATTCCAGAGTTTAAGTATGTGTTGAGTAAAAAAATATTTTCATTTGTCTTAAATGTATCACCTACTAACTTGATTGCATGTCCTCTAGTCTTTGTACTGTTTGAAAGCGCAAACAACCGATTCGCTTTACCCGAACTAATCTACTCATAATTATATAAACCTCTATCATATTTCCCCCTCAGTCTTCCCTTCTCCAAGCTGAAGAGCCCTAACCTCTTTAGCCTCCCCTCATAGGGGAATTATTCCATTTTCTTTATTAGTTTGATCGCCCTTCCCTATACCTTTTCTAATTCTATATCCTTTTTTGAGATGCAGTGACCAGAACTGCACACAATACTCAAGATGAGGTCGCACCATGGAGCAATGCAGAGGCGTTATGATATTCTCTATTTTATTTTCCATTCCTTTCCTAATAATTCCAGCATTCTAATTGCTTTCTTGGCTGCCGCTGCACACTGGGTAGAGGATTTCAATGTCTTATCCATGATGATGTCTAGATCTTTTTCCTGGGTGGTGACTGCCAATGTAGAACCTTGCATCATGTGAGTATAATTTGGGTTCCTCTTCTCTATGTGCACTTGTCCACATTAAATACCATCTGCCATTTGGATGCCCAGTCTCACAAGGTCTGCTTGCATTTTCTCACAGTCATCTTGTCATTTAACAACTTTGAATAATTTTGTATTATCAGCAAATTTGAGCATCTCATTCGTTATTCCCATCTTTAAATCATTTACAAATATGTTGAATAGTAGCGGTCCTTGCACACATCTCTGGGGCATTCTACTGGTCATCATTCTCCAATGAGAAAAGTGACCATTTAGCCCTATTCTCTGTTTTCTGCCTTTTAACCAGTTTTCAGTTTACAATAGAACATTGCCTTTATCCAATGTATTTTTAATTTCCTCAAGAGTCTCTCATGAGGTACTTTGTCAAATACTTTCTGGAAGTCTAGATATACTAGATCAACTGACTCACCTTTATCTACATGTTTGTTCACACCTTCAAAAAAATGTAGCAGATTAATGTGGCAAGACTATCTTCGGCTAAACCCAAGTTGAGCTTGTCCCATTAAACTATGCTATCTATATGTTCAGAAATTTTGTTCTTTATAATAGTTTCAATCATTTTTCCTGGCATTGTTGTCAAGCTTACTGGTCTGTAGTTTCTAGGGTAATCTCTGGAACCCTTTTTATAAACTGGTATTACATTGGCCATCCTCCAATCTTCAAGTACGTAGCTGATTAATAACAGGTCTGCAATCTCATTTTTCAGTTCTTTCAGTATTCTGTGATGTATACCATCTGGTCCAGGTGATTTGCTATTCTTTACTTTGTCAATTTGCCCTATTACATCTTCCAGATTTACTGAGATTTGTTTCAGTTATTCTGAATCATCACCTTTAAATATCACTTCTGTCATTGGTATCTGCCTTACATCCTCCTTAGTAAAAACTGAAGCAAAGAAATCATTTAATCTCTCTGCTACATCTTGTCCTCTGTTAGTGTACCTTTTACTCCCTTGATCATCTAATGCTCCAACTGACTCCCTCGCAGATTTTTTTCTTCAAATATACCTGAAAACGTTTTTATCAGTTTTTGCTTCTACAGCAAGCTTCTTTTTAAATTCTGGCTTAGCCTTGCTCATCAGTGCTTTGCATCTATCTTGTCAGTGCTTATGCCTTTTTCCATTTTTTGAAAGATGTTCTTTTTGCTGTAATAGCCTCGCTCATCTCACATTTAAACCATCCCAGCAGTTATAGAGCCTTCCTTCCACCTCTTTTAATGCGTGGAATATGTCTGGTCTGGGCTTCCAAGATGGTATTGTTGAACAGTGTCCATACTGGATGTAAACATTTTAACTTTTACAGTTGCTCCTTTCAGTTTTTTCCTAATAATTTTTCTCATTTTCTCATAAATTCCCTTTTGAAAATTTTCTTAAAATCCTCCCTCTAATTATTGAATCAAATCTGATCATGTTACGATCACTGTTTCCAAGTAGTCCCAATTCAGGGGTGCTGTGGGTCCGGGTCCTAGTCCAGATTTGTGGTGAGAAGTTAAATTTAGGGCCTCTCGCACAGTCACCAAAGATAAATCAAGGACACCAAAGTGGTGTTCAAATAAAGTCTAGTGTTTACTGTGACTTAAAAAAGAGGATCTAAGTTAAGATGACAAAAATAAGAATCGGCATACAGCCAATGATCAATAAAAAGCAAATGGTTACTCTGCTCACTGCCCTTCTTGCACCTTCATCCTGACTGAAAATATCTTCACCAATGAGAGTGGGATAATTAGTATAGTTCCAATTATGGTATGAACTGACCTGAAAGAAGAAAAATATCCTCTGGCAAAAAATATCCAAAAGAGGGGTTCCAACAAGTCAAAATCTTCAACTGTAAGGCAAGTAACAAAAATACAAGTCTCTTGAGTTAGTGGCTCAAATGTCTACATCCTTCTCTTCACCCAATCTAACTGGTCAAATGGGCAAACAGATCTCTGTCCTAGGCCTTTGGGATCCCGAGAGTATGGCCTTCTCTCAAGCACTGATCAGTCAACATCCAAACATCTTCTCAAAATTTCTTCCTCAATACGTCTTTGCCAAATGCTTGAATTGCGTTCTGTGAGATCCAGGGGGAATCTCCAGCTGTCCAGCCACCTTGCTCTTCATACTTTTAGCATTTGCATGCAGACACTTCAAAATCTGTTTTTTGTTTGCATTGACAATCTGCTTATCAGTTGAAAGGAGTAATTTGGGATCTTTTTGCCCTATCTGCTCTTTACTTAAAGGCTGCTGGGTTCCTTTAGCATTTAATGCAACCTTTCTATCAGGATGATGTAATATCCCTGTTTTGTTAGTATCTTTCAAAGATAAATCATTCCGCACCATGCACCTGTGAGCGATGTCAGCTTTCCCCATTATCTAGTTTAAAAGCTGCTCTATCCATTTTAAAGATTAATGCCAGTAGCCTGGTTCCATTCTGATTAAGGTAGAGCCCATCCCGTCAGAATAGGATGCCCCTTCCCCAGATTGTCAGCTGTTCGTGACAAATCTAAAACACTCATCCCTGCACCATAAGAGTATAAGAACATAAGAAATTGCCATACTGGGTCAGACCATGAGTCCATCAAGCCCAGCATCCTGTTTCCAACAGTGGCCAATCCAAGTCGCAAATACCTGGCAAGTACTCAAACATTAAATAGATCCCAAGCTACTATTCCTTATTGATTAATAGCAGTTTAAGGACATCTCCTCTAGGAACTTATCCAAACCTTTTTTAAACCCAGTTGCACTCACTGCCATAACCACATCCTCTGGCAATGAATTCCAGAGCTTAATTATGCGTTGAGTGAAAAATAATTTTCTCTAATTTGTTTTAAATGAGCTACTTGCTAACTTCATAGAGTACCCCCTAGTCCTTTTATTGTCTGTGAGAGTAAATAACCAATTTACATTTACTTGTTCAAGTCCTTTCATGATTTTGTAGACCCCTATCATATCCCCCCTCAACCATCTCTTCTCCAAGCTGAACACCCTTAACCTCTTTAGCCTTTCCTCAAAGGGGAGCCGCTCCATCCCCTTTATCATTTTGGTCGACGTTCTCTGTACTTTATCCAGGGCAACAAATTCCAGAGTTTAATTGTGCATGGAGTGAGAGAGAATTTTCTCCGATTACTTTTAGATGTGCCCCATGCTAACTTCATGGAGTGCCCCCTAGTCTTTCTATTATCTGAAAGAGTAAATAACCAATTCACATTTACCCATTCTAGACCTCTCATGATTTTAAAGACCTCTATCATATCCCCCCTCAGCCGTCTCTTCTCCAAGCTGAACAGCCCTAACTTCTTCAGCCTTTCCTCATAGGGGAGCTGTTCCATTCCCCTTATCATTTTGGTTGCCCTTCTCTGTACCTTCTCCATCGCAATTATATCTTTCTTGAGATGCGGCAACCAGAATTGTACACAGTATTCAAGGTGCGGTCTCACCATGGAGCGATATAGAGGCATTGTGACATTTTCTGTTTTATTAACCATTCCCTTTCTAATAATTCCCAACATTGTTTGCTTTTTTGACTGCCCAGCACACTGAACCGACGATTTCAACGTGTTATCCACTATGACGCCTAGATCTCTTTTCTTGGGTAGTAGCTCCTAATATGGAGCCTAACATTGTGTAACTATAGCATGGGTTATTTTTCCCTATATGCATCACCTTGCACTTATCCACATTAAATTTCATCTGCCATTTGGACGCCCAGTCTTCTAGTCTCACAAGGTCCTCCTGCAGTTTATTACAATCTGCTTGAGATTTAATTACTCTACATAATTTTGTGTCATCTGCAAACTTGACCACCTCATTTGTCATACCCCTTTCTAGATCATTTATAAATATATTAAAAAGCACCAGTCCAAGTACAGATCCCTGAGGCACTCCACTTATTACCTTTTTCCACTGTGAAAATTGACCATTTAATTCTACTCTGTTTCTTGTCTTTTAACCTTTTTGTAATCCACAAAAGGACATCACCTCCTATCCCATGACTTTTTATTTTTCTTAGAAGCCTCTCGTGAAGGACTTTGTCGAGCACCTTCTGAAAATCCAAATACACCAATCTACCGGTTCACCTTTATCCACATGTTTATTAATGCCTTCAAAAAAATGGAGGAGATGTGTGAGGCAAGACTTCCCTTGGGTAAATCCATGCTGGCTGTGTCCCATTAAACCATGTCTTTCTATATTTCGGATTGATTTGTATTGCATACAGGAATCCCGGTATATAAAAATTAAAAATAAATAAATAAATGTTCTGAGTGTTCATTTCATCTAAGCGTTGAGACTCTGTACCTCAGCCTGCCTCTGGGGTCCTGCACATGGAAAGGGAAACATTTCTGAGAATGCAATCCTGGAGGTTCTGGATTTCAGTTTCCTATCTAAGATCCTAAATTTAACCTCCAGAACCTCCCTCCTTGTACCTTCCTATGTCATTGGTATCCACATGTATAATGACAGTTGACTCTGCCCCAGCATTCTCTAAAATCTTACGTAGGTGGTGTATGAGGTCTGCTAACCTCACGCCAGGCAGGCAAGAACCAAATAATCCTCATGCCCACCAGCCACCCAGCTATCTACATATCTAATGATTGAATCACCCGTTATAACGGCAGCCCTAACCCTTCCCTCTTGGGCACACAACAGGTTAAAATCTCTCATGAACAATACATCTCCCCCCCCCCCCCCCTTAAATTTAATTTTTTGTATTTTAATTAGTTTTTATTAGTTGTGTTTATTAACAATTTATTAATCGCTTATGCCAAAGCATTAATTGATTAAGAGTGGCGGAGTAGCCTAGTGGTTAGAGCAGTGGGTTACGAACAGGAGACCAGGGTTCGAGTCCTGCTGTCGCTCCCTGTGACCTTGGGCAAGTCGCTTTACCCTCCATTGTCTCAGCTACAAACTTAGATTGTGAGCCCTCTGGGGATAGGGAAATCCCTACAGTACCTGAGTGTAATCCACTTTGAAGCACTGAAAAAAGTGTGAAAAGCGGAATATAAATCTAAATAAATAAATGTACAGATTTTACATTCATAATCTAAAATGCATACACCAGGCTAAGTTCTCTGCTTTTTTGTCTATACCCAGCTCCAATTTTCCACATGTTCTATACATTGTTTATATTTATAGGTGTGATATTATAGGTGTGATATTATAGGTGTGATATTATAGGTGTGATATTTATAGGTGTGATATTTATAGGTGTGATATTATAGGTGTGATATTTATAGGTGTGATATTTATAGGTGTGATATTATAGGTGTGATATTATAGGTGTGATATTTATAGGTGTGATATTATAGGTGTGATATTATAGGTGTGATATTTATAGGTGTGATATTATAGGTGTGATATTTATAGGTGTGATACTAAATTTAGATAAATATATTCCCTGCTGTTTCTGTATAATTATATAGTTGCTTAGGCTAAATTAACCTAACCAGGAGGAAACGTGCGTGGCTGGGCATCCTTTCTCTAATGAATTGGGAGGAAGAATTCTGTGCAAACTCCTGCAGTTTTGGCAGTACAATATGAATAATTGCTACTCCTGAAGAAGGAAGTTCATTAGCGAAACATTGCAATGTCGGCTTTGAATTAAGGCCCGCACAGTGGAAGACCGTGATGGTCAGCGTGTGCTGGCGTTGCCTGCCTTTCTGTTCAATTGATGCACTTAAGATAAGTTCATTTAACAGCAGTTTTTTAATTGCAAAACAAAAAATATATTTAAAAAATGAGTATTTTCGAGCATATACTGTGAGCAATGATTAGACTTTAGCACTGCATTTTACTGGGAATTTGAAAGATTTTGTGCGCAGGTTGTGCTGTATGAAGGCCACTTAAATGTTTACATATGAATGAAGTATCCAAGATGTAAATGTTTGAGTGAGATCACATAGCGGGGAGATATATTTTTCATTCTTTCACTCTTTTGGTTCATTAGTGTTAGTAGTTAGGTTAAATTAAAAGTAGTTAGGTACAGCTGCACTTTATGTTACATGAAACCGATGTGATGTTTACCTAACGAATGTCGGTATACAAAAATTGCAAATAAATAAATTAAATAAATAAATTAACACCATTGACTCCATTCTTTTTCTAATTGCCTGTCGTAAGGATTCATCTGTTTACAAGGGAAAAAATAAGAGTCCTGGGGTGCAGCTGCAGCAATGCTTTGTATTCAGAGGCAGGATGAAAGCTGAAGTGTGGAGTTAGTGGAGAATACTATCCACTTAAATGGTTTTGTTAGCCGTTGTAGTACATGTGATACTAACTTTCCTTTCTGGATTTCCTTCCTCTAGTACCCAATGTACTATGCTCCTCTACACCTGCCTGTCATCTGCGCGATGGAAACAGAAACTCCAACTGCTGAGGATATTCAGTTACTAAAGAAAACCATGGAAACTGAAGCTGTTCAGGTCAGGATGCAATTAACTTCTCACCCTGAACCACTAAATCTCTGTACGAGCATTATCATTCATGATAGAAGAGAAGGGAACACAGTCCTTTCCTATCCCCATCTTCATCACTTCTACCAGTACAGAGAATGCCTTAGTGTATCCTTCTGTCCCCATCTCCCTAAAGCACCATGGAGCCTCCTCATTCTCCCAGGACAGAGAGCACCATGATTCTCCTATCCCCATCTTCATCACTTCTACCAGTACAGAGAATGCCTTAGTGCAGGGGTCAGGAACCTTTTTGGCTGAGAGAGCCATAAACGCCACATATTTTAAAATGTAATTCCATGAGAGCCATACAATATGTTTAAAACTAAATATAAGTAAATGTGTGCATTTTATGTAAGATCACACTTTTAAAGTACAATAAGTCTCTGAAAATATTACACCAGGCCTTAAGACACCAATACATCTCCTATTAGGAAAACGGACCAAGTCAGGCTGCTATAGAGTCCTACACAGAAACTACACGCCAGCAGAAAACCTCACCTGAATCACGTGCTGTCCCTCACCTAACATAGAATAAAGAGACCAAAACGCATAACAAGAAGCATGCAGACAAAAACTGAATTGGAAACTGCAACAAGCCAGAGTCTCTGTATGCAGTGTAACAAAGGAAAAAAGAAACATCACACAACCTTATAAAACAAATCAAGAAATATAAAATCATCAGCAGTAAAACTGTACTAACAAAAAGAACATATTTCCAAACAGCTGATGAGTGGAATATCCAATAATTAAAAACTCATATAAAACATTTCCAGATACCAACAAAATATTTCAAAATAGCAGACACAAAGATCCAGTAATGAAAAATAATAAGGATACAAAAATTTTTTTGCTCTGCATACCTGGGAACGTTTGATATCCAGGTGTCCTGAGATTGTTCTGAATTAGCAGGAGGTGGGGTGGTTTGCTTGGAACTTTCTCCTCTCTCAGTCACAAACCAGCGCTCTCTCTCACACTGGCTCTCAATGACACACCTATGCACACATGCTCTCAGTACTCACATATACACATGTTTTTTCTCTCTCACTTATATAGGCTCTTAATTACACATTTACACACATGCTGTCTATCTTTTCACGCTTACACACACACAGGCTTTCAATCACATAAATACATGCTGTCTTTTTCTCTCACACACAGACTCTCATTCACATGCTTACAAACATGTCCTCTCTTTCTCTCATTTACACACAGGCTCTCAATCACATACTCACATGCTCCCTCACCTAAATCAGCTCTCAATCACACACATACACACATGATCTCTCTCTCATTTAAACACAGGCTCTCAATCACATACTCACATGCTCCCTCACCTAAATCAGCTCTCAATCACACACATACACACATGGTCTCTCTCTCTCATTTAAACACAGGCTCTCAATCACATACTCACATGCTCCATCACCTAAACCAGCTGTCAATCAGACACAGACACACATGATCTCTCTCTTACTTATACACACAGGCTCTTAATCATACATACACATGATCTCTCTCACACACAAAGGATCTCAATCATACACACATACTCTTTCAAACAAACAGGTTTTCAATTACAAACTTACACATACAGGTTCCCAATGGTAAACTTACATTCATGCTCTCTCTCTCACAGGCAGGATCTCAATCACAGACATACTCTCTTTCACATATACAGGCTCTCAATCATTCACATACATGCAATCTCTCACTCACACACACAGGATCTCAAACACACATGCTTGCTCGCTCATTCATTCACTCTCTCTCTCCCCCCCCCCCCCCCCCCCCCACGGGAACTCGCGGCAGCAGCAGCCACCTCCCAACGCTAACCTCCTTCATTTTCAGCCCTCGCGGAGGCGAAGGCGGAGTCCCATCGGCCGCGGTTGAAGATTTTCATTTTCCTCCGAGCCGCGCTGCAGTCTTCTTCCCGTCGGACACTAGCGTGCCTGCGCGGGTCTTCCCGCGCAGGCACCCGATGCTCTCCACTTCCTCTTCCGGGCCGCGGGAAGAAGAGAGCACCGGCGTGCTCTCTTCTTCCCGCGGCCCGGAAGAGGAAGTGGAGAGCATCGGGTGCCTGCGCGGGAAGACCCGCGCAGGCACCCGATGACTCTAGCGCTGGCACCCGGCTGACACCCGATGACTCCCGCGCAGGCACCCGGATGACTCCAGTCGGCGTGCTCTCTTCTCCTCCCCCCCGCGGCCCGGAAGAGGAAGTGGTGAGCATCGGGTGCCTGCGCGGAAGAAGAGACCACGCTAGTGTGGTCTCTTCTTCCCGCGCAGGCACCCGATGCTCTCCACTTCCTCTTCCGGGCAGGGGGGGGGGGGGGGGAGAAGAGAGCACGCCGGTGCCGCTGACTCCAGCTGTCCTGCCGCGTTCCGCCCGGGCTGACAGCATTTTAAGCCCGGGCGGCGGAGGACCGGGGAGCAGCTGGGTCAGCGGGGAACCGCGAAGTATGGCGACACTTGTCTGCGAGCCAGATGCAGCCCTCAAAAGAGCCATATCTGGCTCGCGAGCCATGGGTTCCCGACCCCTGCCTTAGTGTATCCTTCTGTCCCCATCTCCCTACAGCACCATGGAGCCTCCTCATTCTCCCAGGACAGAGAGCACCATGATTCTCCTATCCCCATCTTTGTCAGTTCTACCAGTACAGAGAATGCCATAGTGTATCCTTCTGTCCCCACCTCCCTACAGCACCATGGAGCCTCCTCATTCTCCCAGGACAGAGAGCACCATGATTCTCCTATCCCCATCTTTGTCAGTTCTACCAGTACAGAGAATGCCATAGTGTATCCTTCTGTCCCCACCTCCCTACAGCACCATGGAGCCTCCTCATTCTCCCAGGACAGAGAGCACCATGATTCTCCTATCCCCATCTTTGTCAATTCTACCAGTACAGAGAATGCCATAGTGTATCCTTCTGTCCCCATCTCCCTACAGCACCAAGGAGCCTCCTCATTCTCCCAGGACAGAGAGCACCATGATTCTCCTATCCCCATCTTTGTCAGTTCTACCAGTACAGAGAATGCCATAGTGTATCCTTCTGTCCCCATCTCCCTACAGCACCATGGAGCCTCCTCATTCTCCCAGGACAGAGAGCACCATGATTCTCCTATCCCCATCTTTGTCACTTCTACCAGTACAGAGAATGCCATAGTGTATCCTTCTGTCCCCATCTCCCTACAGCACCATGGAGCCTCCTCATTCTCCCAGGACAGAGAGCACCATGATTCTCCTATCCCCATCTTTGTCAATTCTACCAGTACAGAGAATGCCATAGTGTATCCTTCTGTCCCCATCTCCCTACAGCATCATGGAGCCTCCTCATTCTCCCAGGACAGAGAGCACCATGATTCTCCTATCCCCATCTTTGTCAGTTCTACCAGTACAGAGAATGCCATAGTGTATCCTTCTGTCCCCATCTCCCTACAGCACCATGGAGCCTCCTCATTCTCCCAGGACAGAGAGCACCATGATTCTCCTATCCCCATCTTTGTCAGTTCTACCAGTACAGAGAATGCCATAGTGTATCCTTCTGTCCCCATCTCCCTACAGCACCATGGAGCCTCCTCATTCTCCCAGGACAGAGAGCACCATGATTCTCCTATCCCCATCTTTGTCAGTTCTACCAGTACAGAGAATGCCATAGTGTATCCTTCTGTCCCCACCTCCCTACAGCACCATGGAGCCTCCTCATTCTCCCAGGACAGAGAGCACCATGATTCTCCTATCCCCATCTTTGTCAATTCTACCAGTACAGAGAATGCCATAGTGTATCCTTCTGTCCCCATCTCCCTACAGCACCATGGAGCCTCCTCATTCTCCCAGGACAGAGAGCACCATGATTCTCCTATCCCCATCTTTGTCAGTTCTACCAGTACAGAGAATGCCATAGTGTATCCTTCTGTCCCCATCTCCCTACAGCACCATGGAGCCTCCTCATTCTCCCAGGACAGAGAGCACCATGATTCTCCTATCCCCATCTTTGTCAGTTCTACCAGTACAGAGAATGCCATAGTGTATCCTTCTGTCCCCATCTCCCTACAGCACCATGGAGCCTCCTCATTCTCCCAGGACAGAGAGCACCATGATTCTCCTATCCCCATCTTTGTCAGTTCTACCAGTACAGAGAATGCCATAGTGTATCCTTCTGTCCCCATCTCCCTACAGCACCATGGAGCCTCCTCATTCTCCCAGGACAGAGAGCACCATGATTCTCCTATCCCCATCTTTGTCACTTCTACCAGTACAGAGAATGCCTTAGTGTATCCTTCTGTCCCCATCTCCCTACAGCACCAAGGAGCCTCCTCATTCTCCCAGGACAGAGAGCACCATGATTCTCCTATCCCCATCTTTGTCAGTTCTACCAGTACAGAGAATGCCTTAGTGTATCCTTCTGTCCCCATCTCCCTACAGCACCAAGGAGCTTCCTCATTCTCCCAGGACAGAGAGCACCATGATTCTCCTATCCCCATCTTTGTCAGTTCTACCAGTACAGAGAATGCCATAGTGTATCCTTCTGTCCCCATCTCCCTACAGCACCATGGAGCCTCCTCATTCTCCCAGGACAGAGAGCACCATGATTCTCCTATCCCCATCTTTGTCAGTTCTACCAGTACAGAGAATGCCATAGTGTATCCTTCTGTCCCCATCTCCCTACAGCACCATGGAGCCTCCTCATTCTCCCAGGACAGAGAGCACCATGATTCTCCTATCCCCATCTTTGTCACTTCTACCAGTACAGAGAATGCCTTAGTGTATCCTTCTGTCCCCATCTCCCTACAGCACCAAGGAGCCTCCTCATCCCTGTCTACCTCCATTCTCCCAGGACAGAGAGCACCATGAGATCTCTTCCTATCTCTGTCCCTATCCATTCTTCTAGTAAGAGAGAGTCATGGGTTTTTCATGTCATCTGATGGCATTGACATAGAAAAAAGCTCCCCCCTGGCTCAAAGAGACTGAAAGTCTTTTTGGGCATGTGTGGGACTTCCTGCATTGCTGCGTTTGCGCAAACCACCTCAGTCTTTTTTGTCCATTCTGATTAGAGACAGTTTCTGCTCTCTTTGAATTGCTGTTCACTGTGGTTTTAGAAAAGTTTCTGCTCTTTGAACTGCTGTTCACTGTGATGTTTCACTGAATTTTGATATTTTTTTCGTTGTTTTCTTATTTGGGCTTTCTTTTCCTCATTTGTTGTTTTTCAAGCAAAAAAGGAAGGGAGTAGCAGCCTAGTGGTTAGAGCAGTGAGCTATGAACCAGGGAAACCAGGGTTCACATCCCACCACCATTCCTTGTGACCTTGGGCAAGTTGCTTTTCCATCCATTGCCTCAGGTACAAACTTATATTGTGAGTCCTCTGGGGACAGGAAAATACCTACAGTACCTGAATGTAATCCTCTTTGAAGTGCCAAAAAGTGGAATATGAAAAAAAAAAAAATCAAAATTACAAAAAGTTGTAATTATATTTTTTACTTCTGCCTTCACTATGTTGGGTAAGTCTCTGAGATCTATAGGAAGCTCATTTAAGCTACGTAAAAGATGTCACCATAAAATGGGTAGCTAAGACCTGCATGCCTGAAATGTTTATGACTCACCTAATGCAGTTCATATGGAATAATGTCTGTCTATAAAATACAGGAACATGAAGTTAAAATATGAAATGTCTTTGGCTTCTGAAAAAGAAAGCTCAGTCTCTAGCAGAGCAGTACCAAAAAGGTCAGAGTCTAAGAAGTGAGGGCCCTCTTAAGAATCTTTGTGATGATGTGAAGGAAGTGGGATACTGATTTTTCTGCCATCTGGCTGAATCCATAGCCCTTTCACAATGTAAACTGATGGGCAATGGCAATTCTCCCTCAAGAACTGATTTTTTTTGTTGTTGTTTGCTGAGGTTTGAGGTGGTTATGTTCTCAAAAACTACCTGGAAAGACAAAAAGGAGAAGCTGACAGAGGGCAAGATGGCGGATTGAGACGGGGAGCCATGAACCGCAGATTCAGCAACTAATGAAACTCTTATTGAGACTGTTACCACTGCAGTAACATCAGCTATAGATGTGAAATGTGAGTGGGTGTTCAATAAATTTGATGAACTCACCCAACTCCATGGACAGCTTCTCGCAGTGGGTGGCCCTGGTTGAGCAGCATGTTTTAGCCATAGAGGATGATGCGAGTGCTGCAGCGAAAACCATGAGTGAGGGCCATGGCAGAGGCCATCCCCTTCCAGCTCCTGTCGGAGGAGGATACCTGTCACAAGGTGCTGGAGGTCCTCCAGTTCATCGATGCTGCAAAAGAGATTGTGGTGGTGCCGGTCCACGACATCTTTAAGGAGCTCCTCCTCTGTATGTGGAAACATAAGAACATTCCATACTGGGTCAGACCAAGGGTCCATCAAGCCCAGCATCCTGTTTCCAACAGTGGCCAAACCAGGCCATAAGAACCTGGCAAGTACCCAAAAACTAAGTCTATTCCATGTTACCATTGCTAGTAATAGCAGTGGCTATTTTCTAAGTCAACTTAATTAATAGCAGGTAATGGACTTCTCCTCCAAGAACTTATCCAATCCTTTTTTAAACACAGCTACACCAACTGCACTAACCACATCCCCTAGCAACAAATCCAGAGTTTAATTGTGCTCCAATGCAAAATGGGCTGCCTTGATGAAAAAGTGGAGGATCTAGAAAATTGATCGCGCTCCAATAATTTTCAGTTCATTGGGCTGCTGGAATCAGTTCTAAATCAAGAGTTACGGGATCTTCTGGAAACCTGACTGGTAAAAGAACTGCAACTCCCAGAAACCCTAGGGCCCATTCACATTGAACATGCTCATTGATTAGGCCAGCACTCTGAGAGCAGAGGGAGACTTGGAGAGATGATCAACCACTTCCTGAATTTCATTCACAAAACGGCCATACTTCAAATGGTCTGGCGCAGATTGCAACCCTGTATGGGAGATAAGAAAATTTTGATATTCCAAAATTATTTGGCAAAACTTGCTGGACTCAGAAGAGCTGCTTCTCCTATTTGTTCCAAGTTATACGACTGGCATGTTTGTTTTATGCTCAGTACCCCACTAAGTTGAATGTGACTTATGCTGGGGAAACTGAGGTATTTTCCAGCCTGGAAGAAGTGTAGACTTTTTTGGCTACGTTTGTTGCAGCTTGAAAGTTTACTGTAGCAAAACCCTGATATTCAGCTTGGGACAAAATGGAGTGCCATGTGGCGGTCAGGACGTCATGTCTCAGGGGTGGTGCTGCGCTCTTATGGCTCCTGATAACTAACTCATATTTCTGGGTACATTGTTCTTTTTGTTTTCATTTCTGCTCAGTTTTTCAAAACCAAAGGCTATATTATAGCTGCAGGAGAGCCTTTTAGGACTGGTAAACTTGAGGAGGGCCTTGGGCATCCTGGAGATTGGGATTCAACAGGGCACATTTGGTTACTTCCAAGTTCATTGCCCCGGGGTCGCCGAACATCAGTGATGTTTCCATTATCTGGGGCCTTTTGACTGATGCTGGTGCTGTGATCAGTTTAGGGATAAACAGATAATCATCATCTGGGAAGGGATGGTGAGGATCCCCTAAAGAATCATTGACATGACCACCTTCCTGATAAGGAAAGAGTAATAATGGGAAGGTGGGATGGGGTATTAGAAGGGTATTAGGGCAAGGGGGGGAAGAGGTGGGGATTGGGGGGGTTTGAAGGGAGAGGAAAGGAGGGGTTTTATGGTGTTATTAGGAGGCCAAATGGTGTGGGTTATTCAAGGTGAGGGGGCAGGGTCAAGGGCGACGAGTTAATCTTGCGGGGTTAATCCCGGGCTTGGGAGATGGACATAAAATACATGGTACCGTTATTTTGGATGAGACAAAACCCCCACTTTAATGATGAGGATGATCTCAAGAATCTGGCAGGGCTCGGTTCCCTGATTAAATGACATAAGATACGGAGATCTCTGGACATAAATCAGGCATTGCTATGCTTTAGGAAATGCACCTGAACGATGTAGAGCATGGCAAATTATGACACTGGAGGGTGTGAGAGGCTTTTTGGTCGTCTTTGGGGTGTAGGGAAGCAGGGGTAGCTATTTTACTATAAAATGATTATCTCTTCAAGTAGACCAACTTATTAAGGACTCAGGGAGAAGATATTTGATCTTAAAAGGCTATCCATGGGGGAAATCTCTGGTGTTGTGCAGGGTTTATACCTCAAATGCCTATGATCCCATGTTTCATGCGAGGCTCCTTCAGCAATTATGGACCTTGGGTAAGTGTCCAATGGTATTGAGGGGAGACTTGAAGGCTGTAGGGGACTCCCTAGTATATAAATCCCAACACTTGCCTGGGATAGATTGTGTATGACACAAGGGGATACTGTTGTTGTGTATATAATTGGACCTCTTGGATGCACCCTACTGAGCATGATTATATCCATGTCTCCGAGCACATGCCACACAGTCCTGGAGTGACTATTTGCTGGTGTTGTCACAGGTTTTTTTTTCCCAAATTGTTGCTGCCACCATAGGTCTGCTGGAAATATCTGACCATGTTTTAATTTGAGTGGATTTGCAGTGGTCCGAGGCATGGACAGGAGCTCGATATTGGAGATTTCTGGTTTATTTTTACAGGTATCCAGGATATGAGACTTTTTTTGCAACAGATAGGGAAAGACTTTCATGAGCACAAAAAAAGCACACACACCAGGCAGCTTCATATTGGGAAACTGCTAAAACGGTGTTATGGAGGTATATAATTGCTTATGTAATTTGGAGAAGGAAGAAATTAGATGAACGTCTAGTTCAGCTAAAGAAACAGGTCCAATGAGATAGATATGACATGAGCTAATATGCACTCATCACAAGCAAGGGCTAATTTTATTTCTTTGCAGGTAGCCCTTAATTTTCTAATCCATCAAAGAGCACAAAAATCAATGTTATACTATAAATATTATCTTTATAAATATAGCAATAAATATATATTTCCATATACTTATATTACCCAAACTCTCAGCCCTTCAAATGGAGGTCTTAAAACCTCGATCATTACTGGTAAGATTCAAGTTAAAATACAACAAGTTGCATTTTATAAAGCCCAGGTCCAGAAGGGTACGGGAGAGAATTTCTTATTCTGCTGCAAAATCAAGTCAAACTGCTGCCACAACACATTTGCCCAAATGGTGGAGTCACAACAGTTCCCTTTTCATACAAATACAGCTCTCATTGATGTTTTGCCAAAAAAGGCCTGAGTTGTCCAAGCCTTTCTTTGCTCAACATTGACATTACATTACTGGATAAGATTTCAGCAGACTGATTAGCATGCTTTCTTCTAAAACTTACAGCAGAGCATCAAGTGGACTTTGTGACGGGTAGGCATGAATGTCCAGCAGATCCTGGTTTCTTTGACACATGGCAGACAACTTAGCATTCCCTCTCTCATGATGAGTTTTGATGCTTGGAGTACTTGTGGTTTGTGCTAGGTAAATTTGGTTTTGAGGGTTTCTTTTTAAATGTGGTGTAGCTTCTCTATTCTAACCCAAAAGCAAAGATCTTGATTAAAGGGCAGACTGCAGATTAGTTTCCAATTCAGCGGGGTATGCGCCAAGGATAATCCCTCTCTCTGTTGCTTTTCTTGTTGTCTCTGGACCCCTTACTGAAATCAATACAAAGTAATGAGACGATCAGAGGGGTATCCTTTGGGGATCAAAAATTCAAAATGGTGCCTTTTCAGGGTTTAAACTTAATATGGGAAAGTCTGAAGCTTTGGCTTCCAATCCCCAAGTTAAGACATTATGGGGCCCAGAGTTTCCTTTTCAGTGGATACGAGAAGCATTTACTTATTTGGGGATTGTTTTACAAATGGATACTACGAAGCTTTAGGATCTCAACATGCTTTCACTTTTGAAGTGCATGAAAAAGAAATTACTATTATGGAACTCATTTCCAGTATCTGTGTCCGGGAGATTTAATTTGTTCAAGATATTATGGCTAAATGACTCTGTGTATTGCAAGTTTTGCTTCTGCTCCTCCAGAAAAGCTATTAATCTGGATTATGCAAAGCTGTCCTGGTATTTGTGGTGGGGATGGTGAGCTTTGATCCCCAGGAAAAAGATCTAGGCATCATAGTGGATAATATTTCACCCTGTTAACAGTGTTACTGATCCAAGTTTTTAGGCTTCCTTGTTTAATGTAATGCTTGTTTGCGCAAATTGCTATGGTTTAATGTAAACCGAATTGATTTGTAACTTGTTACAAGAATATCGGTACATAAGAGTCCTAAATAAATAATACTTTAAAATCATCGGCTCAGTGTACTGCAGCAGTCAAAAAAGCAAACAGAATGTTAGGAATTATTAGGAAGGGAATGGTGAATGAAACGGAAAATGTCATAATGCCTCTGTATCGCTCCATGGTGAGTCCGCACCTTGAATACTGTGTACAATTCTGGTCGCCGCATCTCAAAAAAGATATAGTTGCGATGGAGAAGGTACAGAGAAGGGCGACCAAAATGATAAAGGGGATGGAACAGCTCCCCTATGAGGAAAGGCTGAAGAGGTTAGGACTTTTCAGCTTGGAGAAGAGACGGCTGAGGGGGGATATGATAGAGATGTTTAAAATCATGAGAGGTCTAGAACAGGTAAATATGAATTTACCCATTCAGATAATAGAGAGACTAGGGGGCACTCCATGTAGTTAGCAAGTAGCACATCTAAAACTAATCGGAGAAAATTCTTTTTCACTCAACGCACAATTAAACTCTGGAATTTGTTGCCAGGGGATGTGGTTAGTGCAGTTAGTGTAGCTGTGTTTAAAAAAGGTTTGGATAAGTTCTTTGAGAAGTCCATTACCTGCTATTAATCAAATTGACTTAGAAAATAGCCACTGTTATTAATTGCATCAGTAGCATGGGATATATTTAGTTTTGGGTACTTGCCAGGTACTTGTAGCCTGGATTGGCCACTGTTGGAAACAGGATGCTGGGCTTGATGGACCCTTGGTCTGACCCAGTATGGCATGTTCTTATGTTCTTATGAGACAGGATGGAGGTGGTCCAGAGAAGGGTGACACTTCACTTCACTTTCAATACATATCCAGCATAGCTCTCTACTTCAGCGGCAGGGGAGAAGTAAAACTAATACTTCACGCATATCCAGCACAGCTCTCTGCTTCAATGGCAGGGGAGAAGTAAAACTGATACTTCACACTTATCCAGCATAGCTCTCTGCTTCAACGGCAGGGGAGAAGAAAAACTGATACTTCACACTTATCCAGCATAGCTCTCTGCTTCAATGGCAGGGGAGAAGTAAAACTGATACTTCACACTTATCCAGCATAGCTCTCTGCTTCAACGGCAGGGGAGAAGAAAAACTGATACTTCACGCATATCCAGCATAGCTCTCTGCTTCAACGGCAGGGGAGAAGTAAAACTGATACTTCACGCATATCCAGCATAGCTCTGTGCTACAATGGCAGGGGAGAAGAAAAACAACCAATAAGGGCTGTATAACATAGTCTGGGTAAAACAAATAAGCATGGGTGCAGCTTGCTTATTGCGGCGGATACTACCCCTAACTAATCAAGCTAGATATTTCACTTGAATGCAGCTCCATCACTGCTCTCTACATTAATGGTGGGGGTGGAAGGGAAATAGAACCAAAGGTTACTAAGAGCCAAGAGAAACAGATAAGTATGAGAAAAAAGAAGTGTGAGGCTTGCTGGGCAGACTGGATGGGCCAATTGGTCTTCTTCTGCCGTCATTTCTATGTTTCTATGTTTAAAAATGATGTGGGGTCACTATTGGAAGATTTATGAAGAGAGGCTGAAAGATCTAAATATGTATAAACTGGAAAAGAGGGGGTGCAGGGGAGATATGATACAGAACTTTAGATACCTAAAAGGTTTAATGATGCACAACCTTCAAATCTTTTCTGTTGGGGATAAATCAGTAGAATTAGGGGTCATTAAATGAAACTCCAGGGGGAACGACTCAGAACCAACATCAGGAAATATTTCTTAATGGAGAGGGTGGTGGATGCCTGGAATGCCCTTCTGGAGGAGGTGGTAAAGATGACAAGTGAAAGAATTCAAAGGGGCATGGGATAAACACTGTGGATCCCTAAAAGCTAGAGGATGGAAATGAAGAAAAGAGTGCATGGGAGTAACTTGCTGGTGCAGTGTTTACTGCCCTTAACCTATAAGCCTTGATGAAACTCCAACATTGCTCTCTTCTTTAATGGCAGGGGGAAAAGAGGAATTGGATTCAGACAGCAACCAACAAGGGCTCCGACTGATAAGTGAAGTTGATAAGTATGGGGGTAACCTGAACAGAGAGGCAGTTTCTACCCTTAACAGAAGGCATGGGATTACTACTCTTAACCAATAAGCTTTGATGCTTTTGATGCAACTGTATCATCGCTCTCTGCTTGAGGTGGGGCGGGTGGCAGGAAAGAGGAATTGTATTCAGAGACAACCAACATGAGCCCTGACTTTTTTACAATCTGGGGTACTGATGCTCAGACATAAGGGAAAAATCACAGGACTGCTACAGCCAAGTCCATTACCAAAGCACATCAAGCAGTACTGTTTGATTTTTCAGGAACGTTCATTACCCAGTAAAACTCTTAAGAGAAACATGGGGGGGTATCCTACATGACGTGGCAGATACTACTATGTGAAGCTTGCTGAGCAGACTGGATGGACCATTTGGCCCTTTTCTGCCATCATTTCTATGTTACTGTGATCAAAGTGTCACCATCCAATTTAGTACCCAAGAAACATAGAAACATAGAAACATAGAAATGACGGCAGAAGAAGACCAAATGGCCCATCTAGTCTGCCCAGCAAGCTTCACACATATTTTCTCTCATACTTATCTGTTTCTCTTAGCTCTTGGTTCTATTTCCCTTCCATCCCCACCTTTAATGTAGAGAGCAGTGATGGAGCTGCATCCAAGTGAAATATCTAGCTTGATTAGTTTGGGGTAGTAGCCGCCGCAATAAGCAAGCTGCACCCATGCTTATTTGTTTTACCCAGACTATGTTATTAGCCCTTATTGGTTGTTTTTCTTCTCCCCTGCCGTTGAAGCAGGGAGCTATGCTGGATATGCGTGACGTATAAGTCTTCTCCCATGCCGTTGAAGCAGAGAGCCATGCTGGATGTGCATCGAAAGTGAAGTATCAGGCCCATTTGGTTTGGGGTAGTAACCGCCGTAACAAGCCAGCTACTCCCCGCTTTGTGAGTGCGAACCCTCTTTTCTTCTCCCCTGCCGTTGAATCAGAGAACTATGCTGTATATGCATTGAAAGTGAAGTATCAGGCTTATTTGATTTGGGGTAGTAACCGCCGTAACAAGCCAGCTACTCCCCTCTTTGTGAGTGTGAATCCTTTTTTCCACATTTCCTCTTGCTGTTGAAGCTTAGAGCGATGTTGGAGTCAAGCCTGTGTATGTTTATTTAATAAGGGTATTGACTCCAGGCAGTAGCCATCATTCTGGCGAGTCACCCACTCTTCATTGGCAGCCTCTTGACTTTATGGATCCACAGTGTTTATCCCACGCCCCTTTGAAGTCCTTCACAGTTCTGGTCTTCACCACATCCTCCGGAAGGGCATTCCAGGCATCCACCACCCTCTCCGTGAAGAAATACTTCCTGACATTGGTTCTGAATCTTCCTCCCTGGAGCTTCAAATCGTGACCCCTGGTTCTGCTGATTTTTTTCCTTAGGAAAAGGTTTGTCGTTGTCTTTTGATCATTAACACCTTTCAAGTATCTGAAAGTCTGTATCATATCACCTCTGCTCCTCCTTTCCTCCAGGGTGTACATATTTAGATTCTTCAATCTCTCCTCGTACGTCATCCGATGAAGATCCTCCACCTTCCTGGTCGCCCTTCTCTGTACCGCCTCCATCTTGTCTTTGTCTTTTTGAAGGTACGGTCTCCAGAACTGAAAACAGTACTCCAGGTGAGGCCTCACCAAGGACCTGTACAAGGGAATAATCACTTCCCTTTTCTTACTCGATATTCCTCTCTCTATGCAGCCCAGCATTCTTCTGGCTTTAGCTATCGCCTTGTCGCATTGTTTCGCCGACTTCAGATCATTAGACACCATCACCCCAAGGTCCCTCTCCTGCTCCGTGCACATCTGGAAAGGTGTTCCAACATTATCATCACTTTCATTACGTGAGAGGCCTTTATTCAGAGAAAATGGAAGGATTTTGTGAGGAATAACATTAGATCCAGTCCAACCATCTGCTTGAAAGGATTCCTCTCCTATTCCTACCCTAGAATAGCCTGCACCTCAGCTTTCAAGCCATTCTTCTATTATGCCTTATTAGACGAATACTTCTCACAATTCGTCCCTATCTCTTTGTTCAAAGCAAAAGTCAATGTAAAGATTCTTCAGTTGTAATTCTTGATTATGAAAATTTACAATAAGATGAATCTAATTCTTTTCATTCCATAGAACAATAGTTTTCAACCTTTTTTTGGCCGGGACACACCTGACAGATGGTTCTCACATGCGTGACACACTGAACATGTGACCATCACGGGGATAAATGTAAACATGCACTCTGCATCCACGAGAAAGCCCCTGATCCCCCACCCCCAACAATGTGTGCAGAGCAGAACTAGGATGTTCTCCGTACAACTCGCCATATAAAAAAGATATTTCTGATGTCATTTCAGTAACAGCAACACAATCATTCACTACTATCAGGCGCAATAGCCTTTATCTAAAGACAGTAATTTACCACGAATGCATGTCCTATTGAGAAAACACAATAAATAAGATTGATACAAATGCCTACATGCTAGTAAAATACCTCACCTCGGTCACACACACAGAAGCCGCCTTCACCAAGTGCAGAAATGCCGCAAATATGGAAACAGAAACTGGAACGGAAACCCAAAAAAGCCACTCTGCATGCACTGCAAAATGGGAGAAATGGAAAGAGAAATATAGCACCTAACATACTCCCAAGATCTGCAATAGTGCACACAAACTAACCCGCACAAAGTTACACCTGTACTATGGAACGCACTCAGCAGTAACAACCCAACCTATGAAATGGCAACACTACAACTATTAAACCAGGCCCTAAACACTAATACACCTCCTGTTAGCAAAACAGAATAAGCCAAGCTGCTATAGATCGCTACACAGAAAGTACAAGCTTGCAGAATATTTTTACCTGGGTCACACACGCAGAACACAGACAGACCCTCACCAAATACAGAATACAGTGACCATAAAGTTAATGTTTTTGTTTTTCTATGGTTGCACTACTCTACAGAGTCTGGTTCTTGCTGTTTCCAGTTCATTTTTTGTCTGCACATTTCTATTTATAAATTCCTCAAGACATATAAAATGTAAAACTATATTAATAAAATAAATGATTCAAAACACCTGATAACTAGAATAATATCCAATCATTAAAAACTCATAAAAATTATTAAAAATTATCCAAACAGCAATAAAATATTTCAAAACAGCAAACACATCACATAATACCCAATAATTAAAATGTCAGTCAATCAATTTGTTACTGAAATGACATCAAAATAAACTTACAAAGCCACCTTACCTTACCTTCTCCAGCAACTCTACTCCTTTGCATTGCAGGCCTGTAGTACACACCGGAAGCAGCAGTGGCTGCTGAAGCTCTGCACTCATGGCCCTCTTCCATAGGGCCCACAAAGTCTTTCTGTGTCTCAAATCAGACATACAGACCAGTCACACCCCCACAGCCAGTTTCTGTGGCTCATGTATCAGTCATCTCCCTGACCTGTCTCACTCTTTATCTCACACACACACACACCAGTCATCTACCTGACCATTATCTCACACACACGCCAGTCAGCTCCCTGACCAATCTCTCTCAGCATACACCAGTCACTTCCCTGATCAGTCTCTCACTCATGTACCAGTCAGCTCCCTGACCAGTCTCTCATGCACACACTAGTCACTTTTCTGACCAGTCTCTCACACACACACCACCTCCTTGACCAGTCTCTTGCTCTCTCATACACAGCAGTCATAAGAACATATAAGAACATAAGATATGCCATACTGGATCAGACCAAAGATTCATCAAGCCCAGCATCCTGTGTCCAGTAGTGGGCAGTTCAAGTCACAAGTACCTGGCAATTACCCAAACATTAAACAGATCCCATGCTACTAATGTCAGCAACAAATAGTGGCTATTCCCTATTGATTAATTGCAGTTTATGGACTATAGAGAGCATGAAGGAGTCTCTTCCTTATCCTTATCTCCCTCCATCCTCCCAGTTCCAGTAGCAGATTGTCTCTTGTGGTTCTCAGATATGCATGAGGCTAGAGTACAGCTCTCTGATCAGTTTTTATTTTATTTTCCCTAAGAATTTATCTGTGTTTATTTCAAGAAAAAAATGGGAGGACTCAGAAAAACATGACTTTTTTATTTTTCTAGGTTAATAAAATGTTTGTCCTTTTGTATTAAACACTGATAAATTCCCAAGAAAAATAAAATAAATGAAAATTAAGGTCCCTAAATATAAAGAAAAATTGGAACAGTCACTTCTCCTGAAGTCTCTGCTGGCACTTCTTTGTTGCTTAAATTATAAGGTGAATTTTCAAAAGAGTCCCCCATGTTAAAATAGCAAATGCATGTGTAAGTAACCTGAATATGCATAGATGCTATTTTATAAACGTCAAGCATACGCATGTACATTTTACTAGGGGAAAAGGGGCGGGCTAGATGCATTTTAGGATCAGAAGTGCATGCAGTGATTGCTATTTTGTAAGAGAGATACATGAACTGAATACACTACCAAACTTATTCATTCACTTTTATTTATTTATTTATTTATTTTTAACTTTTATATACCGATCTTCTTGCATGGGATACAAATCAATCACATTAGAGCGTTACATATAACATGAAACACCGAGTAAACTATGAATAAAATTAAATAAAAATAAACAGTTAGGGCTTGATTGAGCCAAAGGATGAACAGTTAATAAACGAGATACATAAGACTTAATAAATGAGATACAATGACATGGGGCAAGATCTGAAGAGAGATGAGACATTAATTATGAGGGTTAATGAATGCCTAGATAAAACTTAGTTGCAATATACAATACTTGCTGGGTGCCCTAAGACAAGCTATGGTGAATTGGTTTAGCTAACGTGACGGCTCTGGAAACACTGAACTAAATAACCATGTTTTGAGGTTTTTTTGAAGGAAATTGGGCAGGGGTCTTGTTGGAGGTCTGGTGGGAGAGCGTTCCATTGCGTCGGACCTGCTGTAGACAGGGCTCTATTACATAGGGATGTTTTTGCTAGGGGGGCGTATAGAGTGCCTTGGTAGGCTCTTCTAATCGGTCTGACTGAGATGTGAGGGCGCAGCTGGATGGTGAGATCGATTGGGGCGAGATTATGTAAGGTTTTGTGGATGATGGTCAGGACTTTGTAAAGTATTCTGAATTTGATAGGGAGCCAGTGGAGGTTGTAGAGGATTGGCGTGATATGGTCACTCTTTTTTGAGTTCGTCAAGATCCTGGTGGCTGAGTTCTGTAACATCTGGAGGGGCTTGATGGTGACAGCAGGAAGGCCGAGAAGCAAAGAGTTACAGTAGTCAATTTTGGTGAGGATGATTGATTGTAGTACCAGGCGGAAATCTTGTGAGTGCAGAAAGGGTTTCATCTTTTTTAGTACTTGCAATTTGAAAAAGCATTCCTTAGTCGTGTTGTTTACAAATCTTTTGAGCTTAAGCTGGTTGTCTAGGAGCACACTTAGATCTCTTACATAAGACGCGTTTTTGAAGTTGTCGGGGATAGCGGATGGGGAGTTAAGGAGAGAGTGGTTGTCCCCCTGGAAGATGAAGAGGATTTCTGTCTTATCCTTGTTGATGACTAGGTTAAGACTAGAGAGGAGCGTGATGATTTCTTGGAAGCAACTATTCCAGAAGCTTAGGGTTTTATGTAGCGATTCCGTAATAGGGATGAGATTTACCCCTCCAAATTGAGATTTACCCGTCCAAATTGACTCACGCAAGTGAAATTGGACTTCTCTGTTGTCTGTACTTTTTGGGTGGGAGGTCTGGGTGAACTGGTGGGTGCTCAGAGGTGTAACGTGTTAGAGGGTCTACATGAGCTGGAGAAGGACTGGGTGAACAGGCGACGGTATCAGCAAACTGGTGATTCCAAGTACTTGTGCCAGTATTTTCAAAACAGTTGACATGCATAGTTTATAAAATGCCTCCCTCTCCGTACATATCATTTTTATTACATGTAGATGTTATATATTTTTAATGGCTAAAATAAATGTGTGTATATTTATGAAATAGAGAAAGTATGTGTGTTTGTGCATTGGAAATATACATGCAAACTTCTGGAGCAGAAATATCTGGTATTCTATAAACTTTATAAAATACTAGTATTAATCTCCACATGTCCACTTGCATGCACAAATGCTATACTGCAGATAGTTGTGAAAGTTGGGCGCCCTGTGGTTTCCTGGAATTGCCCCGAACAATTATTTGTCTTGTCACATCTGTTTGACTTAAGTAGACTGTCTGCTTTACGAGGAGGGACTGTCCCTTGCATGTGTCTGTACCTTGTAATGCTCCATAAATGTTGAGTACTAGTACAGAGAGCCCATTTGCTGCTTCTGCATAGCTCGGATGTTCCCCCTGCATCTGCTTCCTTTTCTTACTCCCTCTTCCTGCCCTGTTGCCTTCCTTGCCTGCTTTTGGTGGGAGGGCTGTCACGTGTCTCTCTTTACCAGTGATGTTTTGCTCTCCACAGATGCTGAAAGAGATGAAGAAAGAGAAGGTTGTCCTGCGTCGGAAGTCTGAGCTGCCCCAGGATGTGTACACTATAAAAGCCCTGGAGGCTCACAAGAGAGCAGAGGAGTTTCTGACCTCCAGCCAGGAGGCGCTCTGATGAAGCTTGGAGTCAACCTGCGCCGCAATCATCTCTGCTGGCAAAGAATACCCTTAGAGCGCTCTAGGGAAGGACCTCGAAGCAGTGCGTAGTGTCAGCTGTCTGTCTGCTCACAGGAGTTTGGAATATAATTGTTTGTTTTGTCTCTCTGTCCTGCTCCCCGTCTCCTCCTTGTTGATTCCTCATTTCTGCTAATCCATTTACCCCTGCATTAGATTTATTTTCTTTCTAATTGTCTAGATTTGAAATACAAAGTGTAGATTCCTTGATTTTATCCCAGCATCATTCCCAAGAGGCACATAGTCTGTCCCTTAAACCCAGCATTGTTACAGGGGGTATAGTCTGCTATTCACTGTATCCTGGCCTCGTCTCCAGAGGGAGTAGCTTCTGCTATCATTCCTAGGTGTATGTGGACTGCACCTTACTTTATTCTAGTATGCTTCTGAGAAAGGCATAGTCTGTGCCTCATTTTATTGTGGAAATGTTCCTTGAGCTGTGTAGACTGGCATCATTCCTGGGGGCATAGTCTGTGCTCATTATCACTCGGTACTATATCAGGAGGCATATCTGGCCTTCTCTTTGTCTCAGCATCATCCCTGTCATTGTATCAAGGGATATAATCTGCCCCTCGTTTTATCCTGGCATCACCCCCAGGGGAGGCACAGTCTGTCTCTTACCGGGGGGAGGAGAGAGGGCATAGTCTGTTGAACATGACTGGGGATTGATTCTCTTGTCTGTAGCATTCCAGACATATATCAGAAAGCTGAAGGATTCTTACTGCTAATGGGGCTGGGGAGCAATTTAAAATCCTATGAGTAGGTACTGGCTGTGCAGCTGTGCTGGGCCTCAGCCCTAGGGATATAGTGCAGTGCTATAGACTACAGCGTCATTGAACAGTTCAGAAATGTGTAAAATCTTAAGTCCAAACTGGTGGGAGACAGCAGTTAAGAGCGATGTGCACGCTGAGTTATAGACTCTGTACTGCAAGGATTAGCCAAGCATCTGGCAAAGTGTTTTTCTGATGATTAGCCTCATAATTAGGTGGTTATCCAGTGGTGCCAACATGTTCTTCATGCAGCCATCGCCACTCAATCCTTGTCGGTCTTTCTCCTAGACTCTCTTCCTTCTGGTGTACTCTCTTCCTGAGGGCTGCTTCTCTCATCCCATTAGAATTCACCAGGCCCAGTTTCACACTTTTAAGTCTTTTTTTTTTTTCCACTTCCTTTTTCAATGTCACCACTGCTCCAGTGCCCTTTTTGTTTTTCCATTGTCATTGAGTATTAGTGGTTCCATATTGGTCTAACCTTTTTTCCACAATCACTTTGTTTGATTTTGCCTCAACTAATTTTCTGACAATGACCCAAAAGCAGGCTCGCAGCTTTAACAGGTACCCAACATGCAATCAGAAAATGTCCATAATGGACTATCGCAAGGATTGCCTAAGGTATTTTGGGACAAGAGTATGATGTTCCTAGTTATAATATGCATTTTATTTATTTATTTGGATTTAGCCTTTTCATTAGTAGCTCATAGCATGTTATATTCATCCACAGCAGGTATTTCCCTATCCCCAGAAGACTTACAATCTAAGGTTGTACATGATGTAGTAGAGGGTGAAGTGACTTGATTAAGGTCACAAAGAGTGTGTGGGATTTCAACACTTGCTTCTCTGATTCTCAACCTGCTTTTCTAACCACAAGACTATTCCTCCATTTCATAGGAGCCAAGGTGACATCTAGGGCCCTCAGATTCTGAAGATGTCAAATCTTCAATGTTTCCAGTTACCACTGCAAAGTCAGACATCCCATTGGTATCAAACGTATCTGTGCTGATAGACCAGGGAGCCACACAATTGCTGATAGCTCATTGATGTCAAGGGTAGCTAATATTCCTTGGAGACAAGGGCAATGAACAAGGAACCATCCTGCTCTTCCCACTCATTGAAGAAAACATTGTTCTCCAAGTTGAGGTTGACATGAGGAGTCATGGTGCTGAGTATCATGTGGAGGCACCCAAGCTAAGGCACTGTTCCCCATTGGTACTCAAGACCAAGAGCTTGGAGATAGGCGACTGCTATTCCTATTCCAAAATGGCAATCACAGGAAGTGAGCTCAGCCTCCGCTTCAGTGTCAAAGTTGCAGTGGTCTCCGAGGGTCTATGCCATAACCATCGTTTCTTCCCCTCTGGTCACCCAAGATGTCTCATTTCCTGCAGTTTCCCCTGTTTTGGCATCAAGCTTTGAGCAGGATCTGCACTGGAAGAGTTTTGTGGCATTTGCTTGGTACCTCAGCCAAGTTAAGAAATTAGCACTAAGTTGCTTGGCTTCAGCTGTGTCACCAGTAGAGCTGGTCATCAAGACCCATGCCACAGCACTAGGTGAGACGGTGCTGGCACCCAAGGCATCTCATTGCTTTTCTTGTGCCAATGCTGTCTACACAGCATTGGAGAGGGAAGCCTGTCCTTTGATTTCTCAACACTCTGCTCTACATCCCCAGCAGTTCCACAGGGGTGAGGCTGTCAGATTGGTACTGTCTGAGACCTTAGAGATCTAGTCATTTCAGAGTATGAGTCTGATGTCTGTCTCATACGTCTAGGATTTTGAGTCTGAACAAGAGGATTCTCCGGGCGTCCCATCCGATCCCCCTCCTCTACAGGCCAGTAATAGGACTTCTCCTACCCTGTTCAGGAGATGCTAAAGCAATACCATTTGTTTCAGAAAGCAGTACAAACCACGCACCTCTGTTTGATCTCTAAAAATATGCCCCAAAGAAGCTAGTGGTAGTGCTTGTACACTATTCCTTAAAGAACTTCATCTGTGTATGTGGGAAAATCTACTAAGTGTAAGAACATAACATTTGCCATATTGGATCAGACCAAAGGTCCATCAAACTAGTAACCTGCTTTCAACAGTGGCCAATTGAAGTCACAAGTATGGCAGGATCCTAAAAGGTTGATAGATTCCATGCTGCTTATCCTAGGGATAAGCAGTGGGATTTCCCCAAGTTCTCCTTAATAATGGTGTATGACCTTTCTTCCAGGACCTTGTCTAAACCCTTTTTAAACCCAGCTACACTTACAGCTTTTACCACATCCTCCAGCAGTAAATTCCAGAATTTAATTATGCATTGGGTAAAAAAAATACTTTTTTCTATTTCCTTAAATGTATTTTCCAAAAGGAAACAAAGTATGCGTGGGGATAACCTGCAGGTGCGGTAGTTACTACCTTTAACCAATAAGCCTTGATACTTTTGATCCAATTTCAATATTACTCTGTCAGCGCAGGACGAAAGGAGAGTTGGATTCATACAGCAACCAATGAGAGCCCCAGTCTGGGAACTGATAAGCATGGGTAGTAACCCACAAAGAGCAACACTTACTACCCTTACTCAATAAGCCTGGATGCTTTTGATGCAACTGCAACATTGCTCTCTGCTTCAACAGAAGGGGGTGAGGGGTTGGAGGAAAAAGGAATTTGGATTCAGAGACAACCACTATGAGCCATGACTTTTTTACAGCCTGGGGTATAATGCGCATACATTGGGGGAAAAGCACAGGACTTCTTCTACAGCCAAGCCCATAAGCAAAGCATGTCAAGCAGCACTGACTAATACATGGGGGTAACCTGCACAGTGCACCAGTTACTACCATGGGAGGCTTGCTGGGCAGACTGGATGGACCATTGGTCCCTTTCTGCAATTTCTATGTTTTTATGTTAGGCTGAATTAGTGTCACAGACTGGCAGGCTGGAGTCAGCGCCCCCACAGAAGTGGTACAAGGCTGCAGGACAGGACAAGACAGGACTGGAGCTCATCTGCCTAATAAACACCCTTCCCTACAGATTGAACCCTTGGGTTCTGGAAGGTGGTAGGACTCGTCTTCTGCAGAACATCACAGTGGAGAGACAAGGCAGGAGATCGGAACAAGGCAAGTGGGACAAGGCCTGGCAGGCTGGACGCTGAGATCATGCACAGGCTAGGGCTGCATGTAGAGCACAGGCTGGAGGACAAGGGACTGGACTGGACTGGGCAGTGCAAGACAGGACAAGTACTGGACAAGGACAGGCCAGAACAAAGACAGGTCTTGTCAAGGTCAGGACTTAAGCAAAGAATGGACAAGGACTTGACTAGACAGAGGGGGCAACAAACAGGAAAGCTCACCAGGGTACAAGGCTGGCTAGGAGAACTTAGCAGACCTGGAGGCCGTAGGTTAAAGCAGAAAAGCCCAAGAGGGCACTGAGCATGGTAGGTAGGCCTGGGAGGCAGCAGAGCAAGGCCAGAAGATCTGGAAGAGCCCAAAGAAAGTCAAAACCCAAGAGAGGCTACAAGACAAGGCAGAATAAGGCTGGCCAAGTCAGAGAGCGGAGGAGACTCAATGAAGAGACACTGAGGAACTGGACAGGCTGGGATAAATAGGACTGGGGCTGAAGCTTCAGGAGACCAGGGAAGGTAAGGACTTGTGTAGCTGGAAGTGGGGCTTGCTCAGAGCCCCTGGTGGAGAGGAGGCTTCACAGCAGGTGCAACCGTCGCACGGGGAGACTGCATAGCAGGCGAAACAGTGACAATTAGCCATTACATGAGTGATGTCATCCACTGGCATTAATCAAACTCACCTCTCTAAGCTAGTAGAGCTTTAAGCTGTACTGAGCATGTGCATGCATTGTCTCTTGCGCCTCCTCAGTCATTTTTTTGTCCGGGTGCAAGCACAGACATGTACTCAGTCTATCCTTGTCTATTTTTCTGTAAACTCGTAAATTCAATATTTTTCTTATTCATTCTAGTCTCTAGTTGTCTCACAGCACCCAAAATAGCACTTTTCAGTGCTACTTTAAAAAAAAAATGAGGGGAAAATCTTTCTTTCAAAGGTCTTGCCCTCTCAGAATATGTTGGGGGAAGAAAGTGCATGGTGAGCAGATTCAAAAACTGTATTTGTGGCAAGGTAATGTTCCTCACAGAGCATAGTGAGCTCTGCTATCAATATCTCTGGCTGGTTAGGGTGTTGTGAACAACGTGAACATGAGCCCCTTTTGCTATGGCACAGTTGTGCAACCTCGCGGGCAGAGCTCCAAAGTCTGTGCCAACAGCTGGCGAATGGGTCTTTGAGCGGGCCAGGCAAAGTCCAGGACAGTCCAAGAGTCAGGACAGGAGGTTAGCAAAGTGTGGTCTGAGTCCAAAACTAAGGTCCGAGCTGGAGACTAGGCTGAAGGCAAGGCTGGAACACAGGTTGGACGAAGGCAAGGGACCTGTTGAGGCACCAGTCGGTAACATGACTGGGTTAAATACGCACCTGGCGGGAAGCCCACGAAGATGTTGGCAGCGGTGGTGAGGGAAGCTTCTCGCGGGAGCTGTCCGAGCGGAGAACGTAGCACAGGGTTAGGTTACCTTTTTAAAAAGTAATTCTTGTACAACCTTAACTCATTGCTTATTTTTTTCTGATTCTTGTACAATGTTCCAGGCACTGGTGTTCACTGCGATAGACTACTGTATCGCCCTGTATCTTGGATTACTAATGTCCACACTTTGGGTGTTAGAGATTGCAGAAAATTCTACCACTTGCTTTCTTACAGGTTATTGAACCGGAGAAGAGCATTGCCCCAATTCTCTGACTTGCACTGGCTCACTATTAATGCAAAACTTAGCTGTAAGGTTTCCACCATCATTCACAGATTTCTTTGCAATATTAATTATCCTTGGATCATTGCTCTAGTGAAAATTTATCATCCTTAATGAACATTATGTTCTTCACTATCTCGTTTGTTGGTAGTCACTTAGTGAAACATGAAGAAAGAACTTTTTTATTGCAGGTCCAGCATGCTGGAATATTCCTACTGAACGAGGAGCCTGATATCATGTTCAAAGACATTAAAAACATGTTGAAGACCATTCTATTTCAGCTCTGAGTAACTGACCATTTGAGTATTACTGCCTCAAAGCATTTTTATATATTTGTTTTAAGTTTTCACTTTGTTTTTTATTGTTTAGAATTTGTTTGAACCTAGTTGAAGGTGGTATATAAATGTTTTAAATTGTGTAAGCTACCCTGCAATGAAGAAGCCACAGCATTGGTCACTGTAACCATCAAAGCCTGCGTTCTTGAAGCACAAATGCTTGAAGTGCATTGGCGCTAATGCAGTGGCTATTGGTGCCATCGATGTCCGGTGCTGCAAGTTGCACTGAGGCACTGGTACACTCTACACTATACCGCAGTGCACATACTTACATTACATCGATGTACCTAGAGGCCTCCTCACGCAGACGTGGTGCCTCCAGGCCTCTGATACATGACCCTACAATGCACAGTGCAAGGACACGCGGCATAATCCTGAAGCAACTGGTGTTTGCATTGCCACAGCTTTCTTGACATAGCTCCCCAAAGAGCCATCAATGCAATCAGTCCCTCCTAACTGCTCTGCTATTTTCCTTTTCACATGGAATTTCTTTCCATAAAAATTCTACAGTACCTTTTGTTTTCTGTGAAACTTTTATTCTTTTTCACTCTATGCCCTCTTTAATATATTGTGCCTCCCCCTCACCAATTTAATCCACCCTATTAGTGCGATTATAATTTGTCCCCTGGTATCACAATGCTCCATTGGTTAAGAACATAAGAAATTGCCATGCTGGGTCAGACCAAGGGTCCATCAAGCCCAGCATCCTGTTTCCAACAGAGGCCAAACCAGGCCATAAGAACCTGGCAATTACCCAAAAACTAAGAAGATCCCATGTTACTGATGTAATTAATAGCAGTGGCTATTCCCTAAGGAAACTTGATTAATAGCAGTTTATGGTCTTCTTCTCCAGAAACGTATCCAAATCATTTTTAAACCCAGCTATACTAACTTCCCCAACCACATCCTCAGGCAATGAATTCCAGAGCTTAATTGTGCGTTGAGTGAAAAAGAATATTTACTTTCAGTTCAGCATGGAATTCAGCAGCCTTATGAATCTGTAGCTAGTGAAAAAAGCCCCATTTCAATTCAATTAGGCAAGGCGTGTGTGTTTGGCAGGGGAATGATTCATTATGGCTGTTCTTAGACTCGAGATTTCTACCCCATGAAGGAATGTTGAACTTGGCTAAATTATTCACCTGAAGAGGAGGCACTTTCTGGAATGAAGGCAAGAACGTAGGATTATCCAATCATTTCATTCAGTCCATACAGGGCTGATTTGTATAAATGTAGACCTCTCAGTCACCAGCTCTTTTAGCAAAGATGTTGTTTCTTACTTGAATTTTCTTGTGCTTTTTGAATAGCCATACATGAATGCTGCTGACACAAACAAGTTACATTTAATTGATGTAGGAATTATGTAATGATGCATGGTCATTCTTCAGTGATCAAAATGCACAGCATACAATTTCTGGTCAAAAAACATCAAAATACTACACAATCAAAATAAAGCAAAATTCATCAATTCCATTCAAAATCTGAACCATTAGCAAGAGCACATAGAATTCAATAAAGAGAAATAATAAGTATTGTTCTTAAGGGGGTTAAAACTTGGTGAACCTATACACATGAGAAGTAAGCACATTCTTAAATTCTCTCAGAGAATCTGTTTCTTCTCACGTGAACCTTGTGATGGGCTTTCTCAAGTACTCCATTCAATAATAAAACGCATGACGCATAGTAATGAGAGATGTCCAAGTAAATGTGTCAGAAATAAAAATATAAAGTAGCATCGTTATAAGAAGCAGGAATGTAATTTATTATAAGTTTCATACCTCAAGAACCTAGATGCATAGAGCAGCTGCCTGGTGGAGACAAGGACAATATGTGAATTCAAGAAAGCATAGGGCAAGCAGAGGAGATCTCTGCAGGTGGAGGGATGGGCAGACTCGATAGGCCTGATGGCTTTCCTCTATATTTCTATGACTCTCCCCTCTTTCACATTGGGATTCCAGAGCTTTGGAAATAACTTTCTACTACATTAATACCACTACATCTGTAATAGTGACATTAGCAATGAATAAAAGAGAACTGTATATCATGTCGTGCCCAGGAAAGTCACTTTTATTTGCAGGTGCTGATTGTGCTAGGAGAAGGGGAGGGTAGATTAAATAAGCACAGGACCATGACCCACAGACCAAATGCAAGAACGGAAAGAGAACTGCACTTTTATTTTTGTTTTGTGGTGTCCTGCAGAAAGAAAGTCACTCCAGGTAGATTGGGCTTCATTCTGTCTGCAATAAACTTCCTTCTGCATCTTACAATGATCTCACAGTGCCAATGAGATAACAGGTAGGTGCACACCAGCCGGGTCCCTGGGTCTTACCCAGTCACAACAGGGCCACAGCAATTAGTAGAATGTTTCCCTTCGAGAACCCGTGGTCCCCTAGCAACAAAAGCAAGGTTCTCTGCCAGATTTGAGTCCACTTCGACTGCTTTCCAGCCAGATTATAGGCCCTGGCCTTTCAGGGAAGAGGCAATCCCCAGAATCCCTACAGCTCTTCTCTCGTGGCCCTCTTGCTGTCCCAAGAGGAAAAAGAAGGCAGCGAAGCCCAGTGGCGAGGGAAGGAGAAGTCCCGCTTGGAAGCCCAGGAGAGAACCCTGCTGCCTGTGGCTGGGGGGCTGAGACAGCCCGGCCGGTTCCTTCGCAATCATGGTGACCCCGCTGCCGTTGGGTTCCAAGCTGCATTGCGTCTACCTTGGCGAGAAGGTGTGCTGCCCGCTGACAGCCAAGGCAGAGAGTGGCCAGTGTGCTGCACAAACTTTGCATGGTCACTTGCCGGGTGGTGAGGGCAGATGGGACTTCCTGCCGGAAGGAGGCCTGGCTCACCTGGGAGCAGCTTGCTGCTAGGGCCACCTCCACCCCCGGGGGCACCATGCAGGAGGAGTTCCTCTGGATCTGCGTCCCCACAGGAAGAGGCCGAGGCTCCTGCCTCCTAATCAGAAGATGCATGTGGAGGTGGCTCAGAGACAGCCTGGGGGCCCCTGGACAGATGAAGGATCCCAGAGCCGCTGCCCCCCGAGTACAGTCACCTGGTGGACACCATGAAGATGACAGAGAGAGTTGATATCTCACAGGTGGAGACCTTTTACCACAGGTTCACCCCCGGCCCAAGCATCGAGAGAAAGGGGGCATCATGAGGTCAACGCAGCAGTCGGAGCAAACTGGGGCAGAATAGTCTAGTGAGCAGCAGCTGCAAGGAGAGCCAAGCCTGGGCGTTCAGACCTGTGATCCTGGCTGCAAGAGAGCTCAGGAGCAGTGCTGGGAGCAGCTTCCTCCTGAGAAACGTTTTATTCAGCAGCATCTCTGAGATACAGAATGGATGAGACTCATCTCAGCACCAGGACAGGAGCAAATCACAGCAGGCTCTGCCTGCTTCCATGGCCTTGGCACTATCCTGCTTTCACCTTTTTTTTGTATTGCATATTTATGTTCTTAAAATGTTTTAATGATATATTAACATTTAAATGCCATCTCTGCCATTCATTGAAAACAGCAGCAGCTAAAGACCTAAGTGGCCCACTTGAGATTCAGCATATACATATAGGGGCATCATTAATCTAATCATACACATATCTTATACGTCAATATCAGAGTGCAGTATTTTTATTTATTATATACCATTTAACCATACATAATACACCATTACACATTATTTTTTCAAAATCCCATATACATTCATGATTAATACCTATGGACATATCAACAAGACATTCCCCCACAACTTTACATCATCATAATCATTTTCCCATATAAACATGTCACAAAAACATAAGCAGCTCTTGCTGCTACCACACACCAAAGCGTATTGTGATTTTAGATGAAGGTTTTAGGTAGATATGATGTGTGAATTGATGGGCGAGTATGTATGGGGGTGTGATATAGATCATGTGTGTATGGTATGATGTATGAATGGATGGGTGAGTATGTGTGGGGGTGTGATATAGATGATGTGTGTATGGTATGAG
>NC_042617.1:1180933-1245477 GCF_901001135.1 Rhinatrema bivittatum
GGAATTGGAAGTGGCAGTGGAGGGGGTTTAGGTCTGATTGATGTTGATATAGATGATGATATTGATGATATAGATGATATTGATGATATAGATGATGTGTGTATGAATGGATGGATGAGTATGTATGGGGGGTGTGATATAGATGTGTGTATGAATGGATGGGTGAGTATGTATGGGGGTGTGATATAGATGATGTGTGATGGTATGGTGGTATGAATGGATGGGTGAGTATTGTATGGGGGTATGATATAGATGATGGGTGTATGAATGGAGGGGTGAGTATGTATGGGGTGTGATATAGATGATGTGTGTATGGTATGGTGTATGAATGGATGGGTGAGTATGTATGGGGGTGTGATATAGATGATGTGTGTATGGTATGGTGTATGAATGGATGGGTGAGTATGTATGGGGGTGTGATATAGATGATGTGTGTATGGTATGAATGGATGAGTATGTATGGGGGTGTGATATAGATGATGTGTGTATGGTATGGTGTATGAATGGATGGGTGAGTATGTATGGGGGGTGTGATATAGATGATGTGTGTATGGTATGGTGTATGAATGGATGGGTGAGTATGTATGGGGGGGTGTGATATAGATGTGGTGTATGGTATAGTGTATGAATGGATGGGTGAGTATGTATGGGGGTGTGATATAGATGATGTGTGTATGGTATGGTGTATGAATGGATGGGTGAGTATGTATGGGGTGTGATATAGATGATGTGTGTATGGTATGGTGTATGAATGGATGGGTGAGTATGTGGGGTGTGATATAGATGATGTGTGTATGGTATGAATGGATGGGTGAGTATGTATGGGGTGTGATATAGATGATGTGTGTATGGTATGAATGGATGGGTGAGTATGTATGGGGGTGTGATATAGATGATGTGTGTATGAATGGATGGGTGAGTATGTATGTGGGTGTGATATAGATGATGTATGTATGGTATGGTATGTATGAATGGATGGGCGAGTATGTTTGGGGGTGTGATATAAATGATGTGTGTATGGTATGATGGATGGATGGGTGAGTGTATGGGGGTGTGATATAGATGATGTATGTATGAATGGATGGGTGAGTATGTATGGGGGTGTGATATAGATGATGTGTGTCTGGTATGAATGGATCGGGTGTGCGTATGTATGGGGGTGTGATATAGATAATGTGTGTATGTATAAGTGTGTATGAATGGATGGGTGGAGTATGTATGGGGGTGTGTGGTGATATAGATGATGGTGTATTGGTACTGAATGGATGGTAGGTGAGAGTATGGTATGGGTCTGGTGTGATATAGATGATGTGTGTATGGTTAGGAATGAATGGATTAGTATGTATGGGGGGTGCAGTGATATAGATGATGTGGTGTATGGTATGAATGGATGTGTGAGTATGTATGGGGGTGTGATATAGATTGATGTGTGTATGGTATGGTGTATGAATGGATGGGTGAGTATGTATGGGGGTGTGATATAGATGATGTGTGTATGGTATGGTGTATGAATGGATGGGTGAGTATGTATGGGGGTGTGATATAGATGATGTGTGTATGGTATGGTGTATGAATGGATGGGTGAGTATGTATTGGGGTGTGATATAGATGATGTATGTATGAATGGATGGGCGAGTATTTCCTTGCCGTGTATTGTTTTCTGTAGGATGGTGAGCACTTTGGACTCGATCCTTTTGTTAATAGGTAGCCAGTGGAGTGCTTTTAGGACAGGTGTGATGTGGTCTATTTTTTTATGTCCTGTTAGAATTCTGGCTGCTGCATTTTGGAGTATTTGGAGTGGTCGTGTGGTGGATTTGGATAGGCCTAATAGTAATGACTTACTCTTGCCTTTAAAGGTTCCCAGGTTAATTCTCCAGAAATCACCCAATAGAGGACTGATGTCTGATTTAGCCATGTCTGGCCAGCTATCTTTGCAATCATCGATGACTTGTGGATAGTATCAGCTATCTGTTGCTTGAGTTTTAGAGCTTACAAACAATTGTTATAGGCAAGGAAGTAACTTGTTCCTGGACCATGTGACAGCATCTCAGAAAATGGAATTTTGCTAAGGAAATCCACAGTATTGAGATTATTCCCTGATATATGTGAGATTGTGAAATTGAATTTCATGAGGCCCCATTTAGATTTTTTGGACTCTGGATGGTGGCTTTTCCAGGATTTGGGATCTAACAACATAATTCAGAGTTTGTGGATGGTTTCTACATGGAAATTCTCAGACAGTCATTGAATGTTTTAGATGCTGCTTTTTCTAGGCGTGTATCGCTGTGCAGTGGGTGTGAGGGAGCGTGATATGTATGTTTTGGGTTGCCAATAAGCTGATGACTGTTCCTGGAGGACTGTTGTTAGACCATAAGAAAGAGCATAAGCTGAGACTCTAATGGGTTTATTTGGACTACTGAAGACCAAAAAGGAGGAATTTATGTTCCCAAAGCTTTTTCTTGCATTGCAATAAATATTTATATTTTTTTTATTTATTTAGATTTATATTTCACTTTTTGCACTTTATTCAGCACTTTAAAGTGGATTACATTCAGGAGGACTTGAGGTCTCTCAGTGGTTTTGAATTGTTCAGTGAGGAGGTACTTGCCAGGTTCTTATGGCCTGGATTGGCCACTGTTGGAGATAGAATGCTGGGCTTTGATGGACTGTATGGGCAGATGTAGTGTCATGCCCAAGAACCTGTGGACTTTAGTGATCTGAGATGTCAACATCTGGAAAAAAGGCTTGAAACCTTGAACCTGTACCATCATTAATTTGACCCAGAAACTTAATTTCCCTTTTTGAAAACTGACCCTTGTGATGGGTACAATACCTGATTTCTTCAGAGGATCAGGTCATCAGCAATTCAATAGGAATATCTCAGTGCTGGTTTATTCACATATAGATGAACAGAGGTATAACCTGGCTTACAAGGGATATATGATATAAGTTAGAATGCAAATGATACTGTTTGGAGCTAGGCACAATCTAGTCCATTAATCTGATCCAAAGTTCAGGTCATGAGTAAATCAGAAACGGTGCCTTCAAACAAGACTTGCACAGTACAGCACTGGACACTAGGGGTGTGCATTTGTTTTCGCCGTATTGGCGATCCGCAACGAATATTGTATAATATTCGTAGTATTCGTGGGGAAGCGAAACGTATCGCGATTCCCCATGAATACACGAATCTTCGCCGAATTATACGGCCACCTAAATAAAAATTTAAACAAACCCCCCCACCCTCCTGACCCCCCCCCCCCAAGACTTACCAAAACTCCCTGGTGGTCCAGCGGGGGGTCCGGGAGCCATCCCCTGCACTCGCACCCTCGGTGCCGGTTTCATCATGGCACCGATAGCCTTTCTCACAGGGGCTACCGGTGCCATTGGTCAGCCCCTGTCACATGGCCATCGGCACCATCTTGTGCTCCTACCATGTGACAGGGGCTGACCAATGGCACCGGTAGTTCCTGTGACATAATATGGGCAAAGGCTATCTTCGCCATTTTGAGTACTGGCATCGGACGGCCGGAGTGCAGGAGGTCGCTCCGGGACCCCCGTTGAACCTCCAGGGACTTTTGGACAGCTTGCGGGGGCCTCCTGACCCCCACAAGACTTGCCAAAAGTCCAGCGGGGGTCCGGGAGCGACCTCCTGCATGCCGGCTGTCTGATGCCAGTACTCAAAATGGCGCCGATCGCCTTTGCCCTCACTATGTCACAGGTACTGATGGTCGGCCCCTGTGACATAGTGAGGGCAAAGGCGATCGGCGCCATTTTGCAACGTATCTGCTCCCCGACGAATCCGAATCACGAATGCAACGTATGGCGTCCCTCTGCACATCCCTACTGGACACAACTTCAGACTATTTCACATATTAAGTATTTGAACACACGGGTCTGCAGAGGATCCACACAGTGGTTTGGCTTCCTAGCCATCAAAATACTGGAGGCTGAGCCAAGAGGTGGGATTTTCAGAATAAGGCAAAAGGAGCTTATTTCTCCTTCCCACAGATAATGTATTGTGGGTTCCTGCGGATGGGAGTCTCAGAGAAATGGAGCAGGCAAACAAACGACGGGAGTCAATGTGTAGTGTAAATAATCTGAGATATATAGATATAGGAATGTGCTACAAATAACTTCCCCAGAGGAGAAATATAAACCCCCAGTATTCACTTATGAGAATGAGCAGACATAGCATACACAGGAGAGGGAGAGAGAGCATCGGTAACAATAAACACACAATTCCCTCAGCAAGCTGTCCTCTGACTTGAGTGGTGGTTGCAGGCTTTCTCCTCAGGACAAAAGAATGGTAGCAGGGATTCAAGGTCACGCCCAGCCTGCCTCAGGTCGCAGCTCCACAGAAGTCCATCCCTCTTCTTGGGTGGTAGGTGCTTATTGCTTTGCTTGGCACATGAATAGATTTCTTGGTTTCTTTCAATTGTATACAGTGTCTGCAAACTAAATCTGAGCAGACGCCAGGGTCTTTCCAGCCCTCAGCTCTCTCTTCTCACACTGAGATGCTGAGCACAAAACTTTTAACTCCCTGCCAGCACGTGATGTTCTTATTCTCTGACCAGATAGTGCCTCCATCTTCTATTTTTTTTAATTTTCTTCTCTGTGTCCTTGAAGTTTCCAGCCTGCTTTCTTATCACGTAGAAGAAAGGCAGTGCTGCCTGACACAGTAAGTTTTTACAGACACACCGAGACTTCACATGCAACTGCAGCCTGTAACTGTGGATCAACATAACTGTACTTCTCATAAGGGGCTAAATTGACAGGTTCCCATGCTGCATCAAAATGGCTTCTGCAGAACTGACCCTTATTAATAACGCACTGGCACATCAGCATTCTTTTATGTGCCTGAGGATCATTTTAGACCTCAGGGGCAGGACCATGCACCAGTTATCAGCTTCTGAGCCATGCTGTTGCTATGTGTACAAATGCACCAGCCTCAAACTGAGCAAATTTTGGTTTAAGGCCAAGCAAGGCAGTTTTTGCCCTAACAAAAAGACAAGAATATGTTGTGTTAGCCTCATCTTTAGATGCAGCCAGTCATTCAATTTGCACAAATTTCTGTTCAAGTCCTTGAAAAGTTGGGACTTCCCTTTTCAAAAATGTTCAGGAGCTAAAGAGATGCCAAATGGCAGATGACTAAAGCAGAAATATCCAAAGGGTAAAATGAAAGAAATTAGAAATACAGACTCAGGAACCAAAAGGGATCTTCCCAAACCCTGACAGCACATTTATTTATTTATTTATTTATTTTTTCTATACCGGTGTTGGTACATACCTTCACACCGGTTAACAGAGTATCTTAAAATAATAATAACATAAAAACATAAAAAGAAGATAAAATACAATAAATTTCATTAAAAAAAACACTCAAATCCATCATATAAGAGTAATACATAAAAAATAATACGTAAAAACTCATTTTAAAACCAAAATTATAAAACAGATAAAATAAAATAAAAATAGAATAATATTTCTAACTGGCTGCTGCTTGGAAAGCTTGCACGTATAACCAGGTTTTTAGAGCTTTCTTGAACTCTTTTACATTGCCTTGGAGTCTTAATTTGATGGGTAGTGAGTTCCAAAGGCTTGGTCCCACTAATGACACAGCCCTCTCTCTAACTCAGGGGTGGGCAATTAATTTTCCCATGGGGCTGCATGAGAAATTGGGATGGTTTTAGAGGGCTGGACTAATATAATTAACTCAGTTCTACCCAATACTGTATATAGTATATATACTATCCCTTCATAAACAAACAGTAAGTTAAACAATACAAAGATTCAATGAAAATATGGAGGACCTAATTACATCATAACATCCGGATAAAAGACCTGCGCTCCCTCCCCTCTTTCTCGAATCTCCCGCCCCTTTCCTTATAACCCCACAATAAAGACTCAGACACCTTGCTGGCAGTAAAATAGGCTGCAGTTTATTAACACAGAACCCGAGCCCTTACAATACAACACCCCACCCCCCCATGCCCCCCTTTTATGCCCCTCTCCTGGCCCCCCCCTTTTGTGCCCACCATCCTGGCCCCAATGGTGGAACCCCCCTCCCCCAACCCCTAGCCTGCTCCGCCTCCAGACAGCGTGAGCCTGCTCTCACCAGGAACCAAGCCCCCAAAGTTCACTGGTCTTCCACGCAGCAGCCCCCCCCCCCCCCCCCCGGCTACGTGGGCCTTAGCCCCTTTTTCCCTACCCCCCCCCCCCCTATTCCCCTACAACAAACTTTGGGCTCGGGTTACCCTCCACAGGAAAATTTGGTCCCCAAGACCAATTTTTTTCCCCCCACTGCGGCCTGTTATCCTCTCCTGTCAATCTCCTTTTCAAGCCCCTCCTGAATGGTGTGATTAAACAGGTCCATCCCAATCTCCGATAGATGGACCCCATCCCCGCAAAAGAACCCCGCCTCCCCGCTCCAAGCCATACATGCCTTATCCAAAACCCCCCTTCCCACCCCATCCATCTCCCCATCTGTTTATTGAGCTTCTTGACCCCGCTCTTCCATACTTGCTCCTCCGCATTTTTCAACCTTACAATGATATCGGACCAGCCCAACTGCACCGTAGGCCACCGTATCCAAATCTGCGCCAAGTCCTTTTTGATACAGGTCAACAACTGCCAGCAGGTCCTTTTGCCAACGTCGTTGCCCCCCAAATGCACCAGTAACAAGTCCGGCACCCCCAACAAGTCAATGCGCTGAGCCACGAACGGTAGGAACTCGTCCCATTCCATACCGCGATGGCTGAACCAGGCCACGCTCCACCCCAATCGGTCCAACTCCAAATGCTCTCCGTATGGCCTCTTCATCGCACGTCGTTGAGCCCGATGGATAAAGGAATGGCCCACGATCCAGGCACATTTCAATCCGCTTCGACACCCTTGTCCAACTGCAAAAGAAACTGAACATCACATCTGAACCTGAAACTGCCTACCCCAGCTTTCCCTCTCCCTCCTCTATTTCCTCCTGTGGCTTACGTAAATGTTTTGTTTTTTTTATTACCTCCCCAGACGCACGTACCTCTGGAAGGCCTTGGAGGCCCACCTTCCTTTACGTTGAATGCCCTCCCCCGGTATTCCTGCCTCCACCGCCGACGTAGCCGCCCCTATCCGAAACGAATGTGAACTAAACCCCCTAGGGTCTCTCCCCGCCTTCACCAACCCTAATTTCATGACCTGCGTAAATTGATATTTCGATAATGCCTCCCCCGACTGGTGCACCAGAAACGCACCCGCCACCCTAGGCCGCATCCGAGCGTAACGTACGGCTGTACGGACCGGACACATCACCTCACTCTCCGCCGGAACTAACCGAATTGTCGCTCCTCGACCCCTCTGGTCAGTCTTGGACCTAGGAAGGAAAAGCACTACCTCCTCCTGACTTATCCAAACCCCATCCGCTCTGATTCCCCCAAACTCACTACCCCCGCCCCCCCCAGCTACCAACTCGCTAACCCTAAACGCTCCAAAGAAAGCCCACGAAAACGCCACCCTAATTAACGCTAGTTCAAAGCCTGACCAACAAACCCCCGACAGGCACTCCCCTAGCCTCCTCAAATCCTCATACCGCAAGGGCAACCTAGAATCCGGAACCCTCCCCCTAACCCTCTGCCACCCCCCCGCCCCCAGGACTTTCCTCACCCGAAAACTTCCCATCGGGTTCCCCCACCCCCGCAATTTACAGAAAAATGCGAAACCTGACAGATTAGCACGCGTCCCAGTCAAGGACGCCCCCTTTGCCTTCTCGTCTAACACATATTTGACTAATACCTCCTCTGGCACTACTCCTCCTTCCCATCCTCTAGCCCTCAGAAAGTCTCCCACTACCGCCCACCCTCGCGTATAAGCAGACCATGTACTCGGAGCCACGGATGCCCTGATGAGCGCCCATTCTTCTTCCCTCGCCGTCCTGGGTCTCGCCCGCCTTCTGTCTTCCCTTCCTGCACCATCATCTGCTAACACAAATGCCTTTACCGCCCTATCCCCTTTCTCTTCCCCCCTCCCCAGCACTGCTTCCTCCTTTTTTTTTGCCCTAAACCTGCCTGCTGCCCTTCTGATTGTGCTGGCAGGTTTTTGCTTCTTCTTTTTTATTATTTTCCCGCTCTGTCACCTATCTTCCCTCCCCTTTGCGAGCACCGCATGCTGGGATGACTCCCTCCACATGTGCCGCACGCATGCCTAAACTTACAATCCGGGAACAAGCACGTCGCCCGGTTAAACCTCCAACACACATCCCCTTGCGCACTCGTAACCCCTTTTCCCAACTTTCCTTTCCCACCCCCGTCCGCTAGCGCGGCACTACTCCCTCCTCCCGCTACGCCACTCGTACGCACCTCCCCTCCCCCGCCCTTGTTCGTCATTTGGGTCAACCATAAATGTATATCCTGCGTGCCCCATGACATGAACCTGTTGCCCTCCATGTTTTCCCTGAATTTCTCATCGTAGTTGAGCCACGCCCAACCTTCATAATCCCAAAATGCTGTCCCCGTAAGCCAACAGCGCCCCGTATTGCTCAGGCCTATAATGCCCCACCACACTTGCCAACCTGAAAAAACCTCGAACCCAATTTACAATATTCTTGGGAACTCTTGGGCTTCCGTCTCCCTTTTTCTTCTTCTTACCGCCTTTACCTTTCCGTTTCGCGTCCCTCCTACATCCCTCCAATAAACTAAAATGTTAACATACTTATGCTTCTTAATGCGCCGCCGAATCTTCCCCGGCACTAATTCCCATAGCTCAGTTAAAGATGCTAACGCCGGGTGCCCCATATCCTGCGCCGGCCCCATACCTGCTCCCCTCCCCCTCCTACGGCTGCTGGACTCCGACGACGTGGAATCGGACGAACTACTGTCCGTATCGCTAGACGTACTGTCATGCCGGCGCTTCCTGGCCGCCCCCGACCCCTTCGACGTGCCCCTGTCTCCTGCATGTTTACCTTCTATAGGACCCCAGATTCTGGATATCGCTGCTTCACTTCTCGCTCTGTCCCCGCTCCCTCCACCTACTGCGCTGGCGTGCTCCTGCCAGCTCTCCGAGCGATGTCTGGCCGCCATGCTCCACCATCACTCGCTTCTGCATGCCGGAACAAACTAACACCTTCATCAGCGTACCCAACCGCCCCCTCACCTCCGGGCCTTGCCTCTCCCAGCCTGAAGCTGCCGGGAACCCCAGCCCTCTACACCGACCCCTCTGCCCTTCCCGCCTCTCACTGTCCCCCTGTGCCCGCTCCCCGCCCCCACACCCCGACTCCTCCTCCCCCAGCCTCCCCACACCCCCGCGCTCCCTTCCCCCGCCCTCCCGGGCTCTCCACTCCCCCCACCCCCCAAAACCCAACTGCCCTCCTCTCCCCTCATCCCCCAACACCTCTATAGAACCCCGTCGTCTCCCTCCCCAGACCCGCCGAACCTTGGCCCTGCCCCTACTGCTCTCACCACTCTCCTCCTCCGCTCTCGCTTCTCCTTCCTCCCACCACCGGACACCAGGACGCTCTTTCCGCGCGTCCTTCGCTGCCGCGCCTCCCTTCCGACTGGCCGCTCCGCTAGTCGCTCCTCGGTCCCACATCTCATCACGGCCTCGCGCTCCTCTTCTCCCGCCTTCCCGATTGGCCGCGCCCCTCACCTTGGGAAACAACCTCGCCGTAGCTATCCGTTCTGCATCCGCTCTCCTGGCCGATCCTCCAATTCCGGCAGAGGAAACGCCCTCCTCCGCCCGGCCGCTCTCGGCTCCTCGCTCTAAGCAGCCCAGCCCCTTCTTGCTTCTGGCCTCCAGCCCCGGCCGCGCCGCATCCGCAAACTCTCGCTCGCTGCCGCCACCTTCGCTGTCTCCCGCCCCAAACAACCCGACCTCCGGCTCCGCCTCGGGCCCGCTTTCTCCTGAACTCGCCACCACCACGCATTCAGCACGCCGCGGATCGATGGTCACAGTGTCTCCTCCAGGTGGAAAAGCTTTCCCACCCCCCGGGACCAGCCCCGCCCTGCCTCGTGCGCTAGGCCCAGCCCTACCATGGCTCCTCGGCAAGCACTTGCTTTCACCAACTCGCTGCATCGCTCACTCCTCTTTTCTCCCCGCCAACTAGGCCTCTCCGAAACTCAACAGTTTTCACCGCCACAACTTTTCGCTGCTTTCCCTCGCTCTCCCACCCGGCAACTGATCTCTTCTCTGACGTCCCCCGCTTCCAACCAGTCAGACACCACTATTCAAACTTCTACTCCCCTCCCCCCTTTAACGTCCCCCTTTCCACCACCTTCTCGCACCTTCCCTTCCCCTCCCTCCTCCCCTCCCCACCCTCGGTTCGCGCGCTTTTCCCTCTGTTACTCTCGTAGCGTCAAATTAACGCTGCTTCTTATTATTTAATGATGAGATGATGAACTTTAATGAACTTGTGATTTTTCACTTTAGAAAATGTCAACTTTTACAGTGTTTAAAAAACTAACATCACATCTTGACCTAAAATAGCAAGTTTTTCAAAGACCGGCATCCCTTTAACTTAGTAAAGAACAGTAAATGAAACATTACAATAACATGAAAATGTTCAATGAGAGAAATCTAGCCTGTTTTGGGCCTGAACAAGTGCATTGAAGTTAGGTTGAATATCTGAGGTGGATATGCGAAGAACAGCACACAAGTGATCATCACTGAGAGAGGATCTGTATCTGGATTTGTTGAACTTCATCATTGAGAATGTTTGTTCACATACGTAGGTAGATCCAAAGAGAACTAACATCCTCTGAGCATGACTCCTTATGTGTGGAAAGTTCTCCTCTTTGAGAGAAGAATAAAACTCCAGCAGTGATACTGATTTAAAACACTCTGCCAGTAGATTGTCAGACTGCAGATCAATGAGTTCAAGCTGGACATCACTGGGTGCATTATCCACACAGCATGTAAAGGGAGAAGAAATCATGTGCATTTCACTCTCAACTGCTTTGAAGTCTTCAAATCTTCTGGAAAATTCATCATGTAGTGCCGCAAACATGGATGAATACTTGTCGAGGTGATCAGCTGATGGTGTGACTTCTTTCAGTGTTGACATGTGAGTGAGAATTTTGCCCTTCAATTGGCTAGAAAGAAACTTCAACTTTCTCATGAAAGCTGTCACCAAACTGAACATTTCATGTGTAAAGAGGCCTCTGCCTTGCAGCTTGGTATTTAGTTCATTCATTAGTGTAGTCACATCAAGAGCAAAGGCCAGATCTGCCATCCAGTGCGTATCTGAGAACTCTGGGATGTCTTTGCCTTTCGTCTCACAAAACTCCTGAATCTGAGCTCTCAGGTCCCATACTCTTTTAAGCACCTTTCCAAGGCTGAGCCATCTCGCAGCTGTCTGGTAGCCTATGTCACTATGTTCACTTTCATGCTCCTCCAACAGTGCAACAAATTGTCTGTGATTCAGTGCTCTTGCCCTGATGAAATTGACTATCTTAGTTACAACATCAACAACATGGCTGATTTTTAGCACCGACTTGCACAGCACTTCCTGATGAATAATGCAATGCAAAAATATCAATTTCTGTTCTGAGTTTATTTCATTCACTTTATCTTGCATCCGACATTTTTCCCTGTCAGATTTGGACAGCCATTGGTTGTAACACTTACTAATTTGTTCCATTTTAGTCCCAGTTTGTCCATGGATGCATTTACTTCGGTGAACAAATCACTCCCTGTCGTGGTACCTTTCATTGATCGCATAGCTGCCAGCTCTTCAATCATCTCAAAGTTTTTTGTTATTCCACGTACAAAGATAAGTAACTGGGCTGTATCACGGACATCACAGCTCTCGTCCAGAGCCAGGGAAAAAGAAATAAAATTATCCACTTTGTTTTGCAGCTGAAGCTCCAAATTCCCCGCGATGCCTTCGGTTACGGTTCGCCTGGAGAGGGGCACATTTGCAAACGCTTCTTTTTTCTCAGGACAAATTAGCGCTGCAGAGTCCACCAAACATGCTTTGACAGACTCCCCATCAGAGAATGGCTTCCTGTTTCTTGCAATTTTGTGGGATATTACAAAGCTTGTCCTGACGGCTGCATCCCGGGATGAGTGGAGCTTTGTAAAAAATCCTTGCTGCCTTTGCAGTTTTGCTAGCAAATCTTCAGATGCCCGTGCCCGCTCTACCTCCGTCAAGTTCTTGTATTTCTCTGCGTGTTTAGTCTCGTAATGGCGATTCAAATTGTAATCTTTAAACACAGCTATCTGCTCTCCACAAACTAAGCACACAGCTTTACCTTTGGCTTCAGTAAATAAATATTTAGAAATCCATTCCTTGTTAAAAACTCTGCATTCTCCATCAATCTTTCTTTTTTTAACGTTAGCCGACATATTTAAGGGCTAACAGCTAACCTTGGCTAATAAGAGTAATACACAGCCAGCTGTTTGCATATAATACTATACCCCAGCAGAAGTATGCTGCCCCAAGAAGAGAGCACAAAGACAGCAACAATAAAGAAACGCGAGTATGATCAGATCTGGGTATGACTTGTATATAACCACCCTGTATCTACACTTACGGGATGCGCTCTACATACTTATGTGCTCATTAAACCACTTCAAAAGGAGCCTTAGGAAAAGACATCTTCTCAGTTACCGGCCCCGATCACTCGCCACAATTGATTAATAACTACAACTACTACTTTTTTTAACGTAATGTTCAGAGTGTTGCTGACACTGAGCTTATCCTGCAGAAGATGGCCTCTGGCTTGAAGTGGTGTAGAGAGAATGTAGGTGAAGCTGGGTCCCACCCTGACGTATGTACATGGACTGCACTTAGTGGGGTTATGGAAGCATTGGAGGAGGCAGCAATAGCAATACCCGGAGATAAGTAGTAGCAGCTGGTGTTTATGTACAGCTCAGTGGCGTCATGAAGCCAGCAGAGGTGACTGGCAGGCACTGGAACCCACCACAGATGGGAGTCCCGATTCTCTGCCCGAGTGTCACAAGCACAGAGCGCTAGTAGCTGCTGCCATCCCTTCCCTGGAGTCAGGCAATAGACGGGAGCAGGACAACGTATGACACGTGGCTGGGCTCTGTAATAGCGGACAGTCTACCTGGCAACGGTGTATCTGGACGGTATCTGGACTTGCTTGCTCTGCCTGTCACCGGTGTATCTGGACGTGTTTGCTCTGCCTGTCACCAGTGTATCTGGACCTGCTGCCTGTCACCGGTGTATCTGGACCTGCTGCCTGTCACCGGTGTATCTGGACGTGCTGCCTGTCACTGGTGTATCTGGACGTGTTTGCTCTGCCTGTCACCAGTGTATCTGGACCTGCTGCCTGTCACCGGTGTATCTGGACGTGCTGCCTGTCACTGGTGTATCTGGACGTGTTTGCTCTGCCTGTCACCAGTGTATCTGGACGTGCTGCCTGTCACTGGTGTACCTGGACGTGTTTGCTCTGCCTGTCACCAGTGTATCTGGACGTGCTGCCTGTCACTGGTGTATCTGGACGTGCTGCCTGTCACTGGTGAATCTGGACGTGTTTGCTCTGCCTGTCACCAGTGTATCTGGATGTGCTTGGTCTGCCTGTCACTGGTGTATCTGGATGTGCTTGCTCTGCCTGTCACCAGTGTATCTGGACGTGCTGCCTGTCACCGGTTTATCTGGACATGCTTGCTCTGCCTGTTACCGGTGTATCTGGACGTGCTGCCTGTCACTGGTATATCTGGACGTGCTGCCTGTCACAGAGCGCTAAATATTCCCTGGATTCGGGCAATAACTACATAAGCAGGCAGGAAGGACTGATTACTGCAGCTCTCAGTCTCTGAGGTCACGGATCCCTGCAGATACTGCTACACGGCAGGTATGTGGGGTCCAGCTGCAGCGTCTCCCTCGTGCCGATGGGCGCGAGCTCAGGCCCTGTAATGGCGGCGCGCCGCTGCAGGGGGCGGGGGAGGGAGCGCGTGGTACCCGATGTAACTCCGGTACCACTCGCAGTTACGGGCTTTTCTCTGCGCTGACTCTAGGTACCAGACCCGCTCTAGTTATGTTTGTTTGAGCTCCGCACGGAGCCGATGCTGGGAGCACCACAATCAAGCGTCTGCTCTCAGCAGTGTAGATCAGGCCACGCCTCCAACTCTGAGCTAAGACGGGCGGGCCGGTCACAGACAGTAGGCAGGCCGGATGCGGCCCGTGGGCCGCCCCTTGCCCAGGTCTGCTCTAACCGATGTAAGTCTGGCTGTAGAAACCGAAGGAATTATAAGAAGACCTTTGCCTGCTGATCGCAAATTTCGTTGGGGAGTGTGAATTCGAATGACTCACATGTAGGTGAGAAAAGAAATTTGCATCTTCAGGTTGTCCCAGAGAGTTGCACACAAGGGAGGATGTGTTGCTCTTGGCAAAGATTTTCACTTAGTTTAGTGAGATTGACACAGATCCATAATTTTCCATTTGTTTTGGGAACAACCACTGTATCTGGCACCAATTGGTCAGAGTCTCTACTTTTGAAATAAGTTCCATTTCTGGCATGTGTTCCAATTCTTCTTTAGGTTGGGCAACAAGGGTAGTGATACTGTGAGTGAGAAGAAAAAGCAAAAGGTTTAGTATGGCCCCTTACTGCAGTCTTCAAGTCCCCTTCAATCTCACGCGAGCATTGGGACATTGTAGGAAATCTGTTCCTAATATCTGTCATGGAAGCAGAGGCAATACTGTCAGTTCTCTGAATGCTGGCCAATCAGGAGTCATAAATCTCCTGGGAGGTAGTTTTTCTATCATATTCAAGGGTGGCAAAGATTCTACCTCTTATATCTAGGACAGATTCACCCAATCTCTTAAGATCTTTTGAGGGTTTTGAAATAAGTCACATCTTCTTCTTTATCAATTTTAAATGCCAATTGGAGGCTTCCTATAGTAATCATGGTAAGTCTTGGGGGTTCCATTTCACTGTCTCTGGTAATAGAGGCCGGGAAAGGAATTTCCATATCATCAGGAGCTCCAAGAGGAGGATAGACTTTCTATATGCTTCCCTCCCATCCCCACGTCACGTCATTCCATAAGATACCTAAGCTTCCCTCCCGTCCCCACGTCATTTCATTCCATAAGATACCTAAGCTTCCCTTTCTCACGTCACATCATTCCGTAAGATACCTAAGCTTCCCTCCCGTCGCCACGTCAACGTCATTCCGTATTATACCTAAGCTTCCCTCCCGTCCCCACGTCACGTCATTCCGTATTATACCTAAACTTCTCTCCCGTCCCCACGTCATTTCATTCCATTTATTTATTTATTTATTTATTTTAGATTTTTATATACCGGCATTCAAGACATCAGTCACATCATGCTGGTTCACATAAAACAGGGGTGCAAAGTAAACATAACTATAACAATGGTGCTGAAAAAGCAGTTACATATAACAAGGTGATAAGAACTTGGCTTAGAAGGAAGAGAAAGGACAGGTTATTAATTCACACAAGTAAAACGATAGAAGATAAGGTCAACCATAGTGTAGATGGAGATTAGGGGTGGCTTGGAAGTATTAGATCAATTGGCGTCTGGGAAGGCTTGTATGAATATCCAGGTCTTTAGTCTTTTTTTGAAGGTTGAGATGCATGGTTGTATTCTGAGATTTGAGGGGATGGAGTTCCATAACGGTGGGATGGCTGTAGAGAAAGCTCGGTCTCTTAGTGTGCTGTGTCTGGTAGATTTGGGCGGTGGTACCTGTAGCGATCCCTTGTATGCATCTCTTGTCGGTCTTGACGAATTGTGTAGTTGGAGAGGGATCTGTAGGTCAATGGGAGCCAGTTGGTGGATGTTTTTGTATGTGGTAAGAATGGCCTTGTATATTATTCTAAAGTGTATAGGTAGCCAATTGAGGCTCTTTAGAATGGGGGTTATGTGGTCCCTTCTCCTGGTATTTGTCAGAATTCGTGCAGCTGAATTTTGCACCATCTGAAGCGGTTTGGTGTATGAAGCGGGAAGGCCAAGTAGGATGGTGTTACAATAGTCTAATTTTGAAAAAATGATTGCTTGCAGAATGGTTCTGAAATCTTGAGCATGGAAAAGAGGTCTAATTCTTTTCAGCACTTGTAGTTGATAGAAACAGTCTTTGGTGGTTTTGTTAATAGTGGCTTTGAAATTCAGGCGATTATCAACTAGGACTCCTAGGTCTCTCACTTGTGTGATTGTTTGCGTGGCTTGCTGTGCAGAGGTAATGGTGTTGTTCTCTGAGGCGATGAGCAGTAGTTCAGTTTTGCCGGAGTTTAATACCAAGTTTAGGCTGGTGAGGAGGAGTTTAATTTTTTGAAGGCATGTATCCCAGTAAGCCAGAGTTTTTGCGAAGGAATCCTTAATGGGTATTAGGACCTGGATATCGTCCGCATAAAGGAAGTGTTTGAGGTGGAGGTCGGTGAGTAGTTGGCAAGTAGTTCCATAAGATACCTAAGCTTCCCTCCCGCCCCCACGTCACGTCATTCCGTAAGATACCTAAGCTTCCCTCTCTCTCTCACGTCACATCATTCCATAAGATACCTAATCTTCCCTCCCGTCCCCAAGTCACGTCATTCCATAAGATACCTAAGCTTCCCTCCCGTCCCCAAGTCACGTCATTCCATAAGATACCTAAGCTTCCCTCCCGTCCCCAAGTCACGTCATTCCGTAAGATACCTAAGCTTCCCTCTCTCTCTCACGTCACGTCATTCCATAAGATACCTAAGCTTCCCTCTCGTCCCCACATCACGTCATTCCATAAGATACCTAAGCTTCCCTCTCGTCCCCACGTCACGTCATTCCATAAGATACCTAAGCTTCCCTCCGTCCCCACGTCACGTCATTCCATAAGATACCTAAGCTTCCCTCCGTCCCCACGTCACGTCATTCCATAAGATACCTAAGCTTCCCTCCCGTCCCCACGTCGCGTCATTCCATAAGATACCTAAGCTTCCCTCCCGTCCCCACGTCGCGTCATTCCATAAGATACCTAAGCTTCCCTCCCGTCCCCACGTCGCGTCATTCCATAAGATACCTAAGCTTCCCTCCCGTCCCCACGTCGCGTCATTCCATAAGATACCTAAGCTTCCCTCCCGTCCCCACGTCGCGTCATTCCATAAGATACTTAATCTTCCCTCCCGTCCCCACGTCACGTCATTCCATAAGATACCTAAGCTTCCCTCCCGTCCCCACGTCACGTCATTCCATAAGATACCTAATCTTCCCTCCCGTCCCCACGTCACGTCATTCCATAAGATACCTAAGCTTCCCTCCCGTCCCCACATCACGTCATTCCATAAGATACCTAAGCTTCCCTCCCGCCCTCACGTCACGTCATTCCATAAGATACCTAAGCTTCCCTCTCGCCCTCACGTCACGTCATTCCATAAGATACCTAAGCTTCCCTCTCTCTCTCACGTCACATCATTCCATAAGATACCTAAGCTTCCCTCCCGTCGCCACATCACGTCATTCCATAAGATACCTAAGCTTCCCTCTCTCTCTCACGTCACATCATTCCATAAGATACCTAAGCTTCCCTCCCGTCCCCACATCACGTCATTCCATAAGATACCTAAGCTTCCCTCTCTCTCTCACGTCACATCATTCCATAAGATACCTAAGCTTCCCTCTTGTCCCCACGTCACATCATTCCATAAGATACCTAAGCTTCCCTCTTGTCCCCACGTCACATCATTCCATAAGATACCTAAGCTTCCCTCTCTCTCTCACGTCACATCATTCCATAAGATACCTAAGCTTCCCTCTTGTCCCCACGTCACATCATTCCATAAGATACCTAAGCTTCCCTCCCGCCCTCACGTCACATCATTCTGTAAGATATCTAAGCGGTGCCACTAATCTCCACTTAACATCCTGTAATGTTAAAGAAAAAAAACCAGGACAGCAATATTGAGCTGGAAAACAAAAGAAACTTTTTTTTACCCCCTCCCACTTAGTGGCCCTGAGATATATACAACTGACACTACAGTTCCCCCTTCTTAATCCATGAGCACTCCCATAATCTCTTCCATCTTGCAAATCATGAACATAAGAACATAAAGCATTGCCATGCTGGGTCAGACCAAGGATCCATAAAGCCCAGCATCCTGTTTCCAACAGAGGCCAAACCAGGCCATAAGAACCTGGCAATTACCCAAACACTAAGAAGATCCCTTGCTACTGATGCCAGTAATAGCAGAGGCCATTCCCTAAGTAAACTTGATTAATAGCAGTTAATCGACTTCTCCAAGAACTTATCCAAACCTTTTTTTAACCCAGCTACACTATATATATATATATATATATATATATATATATATATATATATATATATATATATATATATATAAACATAGAAATAACGGCAGAAGAAGACCAAAAGGCCCATCCAGTCTGCCCAGCTAGCTCTCACACTTATTTTCTCTTACTTATCTTTTACCCCGACCGCTGAGTTCAGGGCCCTTATTGGTAACTTTTTGATTCCAATTTCCTTCCATCCCTGCCATTGATGCAGAGAGCAGTGTTGGAGCTGCATCAAAGTGAAGTATATGGCTTAATGTTTGAGGGTAGAAATCTTCGTAACGAGAAGTTACCCCGATGTTTGTATACTCATACTGCTCAGATCAATGCCTTGTTGGATGTTGTCTGGATGTAAATCCTCTTTTCCTCATTCCCCTCCTGCCGCTGAAGCAGAGAGCCACACTGGATATGCATTCAAGGTGAAGTATCAGGCTTGATTGGTTTAGTGTAGTAACCGCCTCAACAAGCAAGCTACTCCCACATTTATTTGTTTAACCAGACTGTGCAATTCAGTCTGTGTCGGTTGTTGTCTGAATGTAAATCCTATTTCTTCATTCCCCCTGCCGTTGAAACAGTGATCTGCGCTGGTTATGCATTCAAAGTGAAATATCCGGTTTAATTGGTTAGGGGTAGTAACCGCTGAAATAAGCAAGCTACTCCCACATTTATTTGTTTACCCAGACTGTGCAATTCTGTCCTTGGTTGTTGTCTGAATATAAATCCTCTTTTCTTCATTTCCCCTTCCATTGAAGCAGTGAGCTACGCTGGATATGCATTCAAAGTGAAGCATCTGGCTTAATTGGTTTGGGCTAGTATCCACTGCAACATCATGCTACTCCCATGTTTATTTGTTTAACCAGACACTAACTAACTAACTAACCACATCCCCTGGCAACAAATTTCAGAGCTTAATTGTGTGTTGAATGAAAAATAACTTTCTCCAATTAGTTTTAAATGTGTCACATGCTAACTTCATACCTAGTCTTTCTATTATCTGAAAGTGTAAATAACCAGGACTGTCCCCAACGGGGTTCAGGACCCTAGGTGAGTTATCTAGAGTGAACCCTGCTGAGATTTGAGGAGGGAGGGCGGAATCTGTCCAGATTATTTGATACTGGCTCTCCCCCTGAACCTTAACCCTTCCTTCCTACCAAGACCCTAGTAATTACTCTCCCTTCCACCAAGATTCCAGCAAGCACTCTCCTTCCCTCTGACCAAGACCCCAAGCACTCTCCAGTGTTTCCCTATCCTCTCCAGCAGGTATGCCTCCTCAAGCTCAGGACGTCATGTGGCTGATGCCAATCCTGCCCTTCTCCACACTTCTGATGATGCTATTGGGTCCTCCCCCCCCACCCCATGCGTCTTCCTGCTGCTGGTGAAGGCCACAGGGCCCACTAAAGTGTAGGGCCCAGGGCAGATGACATTCCCCCCCCCCCCCTCCTTTGATAGCTCTGCCTATAACTCTTTTGCTTCCCATCATCCTTGATTGTTCTCTATCCTGTATATTCTAAGTTGTCATCTTCCTGACGTGGACAGAAATGTTATTTTTTATGTGATGCTTGTTCATGTGTGAGTCATATATGTTTCTTTGCGTGGTTTAAGCAAGGCCTCCTAAACCTGACTTAGTGCCTCCACAGCCTTTCAGTATTTCCACATGTTCATTCATTGGATACCAACTTTATGCAGGTTTATCTCATGCTTATTTACTGTGGAAATCCTGAAAGGCTGCCTGGCTGTGTGGTTACCAGGACAGATGATGTAAGCCCTGGGTGAAAGTTGTCAGTTTATGGATGGAAATCCTCAGACTTGTGCAGCAAAAGGAAGAATTACCATGCAATTCCTGGATGCCTTTTTTGAGCTACTGCTTCTTTCTAACATTTGTTGAAATGTATCTTTCTTATCAGTGTATGTTGTGCATTTCATTTCTTATTGAATAATATTTTATCAATATAAAGCAAACCTTTTATGTAGACTTGAAGTTGATGAGTGCAGAAGCCCCATGGCTTTTTACTTTGTTTCCACGCCTCATTTGTTGCATTCCAGACACATCCTCCTCTTCCATACCTCATGGTTTATTTGATCTATGATTATAACAATATTTTTCATTGCACCTTTCCTCTTAATTGGAGTCTCATTTCATCTTCTTTATCATTCCAGTACATTCTATAAATATGGAGCGCCATATTCAGGTACAGTCCAGATAGCAAAGTTAGCCAGATAAACGTATCCAGCTAACTGTGAAGGTATATGCAATAGTGCAACTACAACTGCACTAGCTATGTAAAGTTAGCTAAGGTTAGGACAGCTCTTAGCCGGCTAAGTCATCCAGCTACCTCTAAATATTTGAGTTAGCCAGTAAACTTAGCCTACTAACTCAGCTCCTCCCAGTTACACCCCTGGCTAAATTCTATTCTATGCTATTCTATTCTGGCTAACTTATAGGCCAGATAAGTGCCCAAATATTCATTTAGCTGGCTAACTTCTTTTGAATATGGACGCCATGGTTGTCAGAGCCACTCATTGCTGTTTAAGGGTGACACCCACCAGGCAATATTATTGAGTAGAGGGGGGAGATAGACTGGGAGAAAAATGCACACCCCGATAACCATGGGCCAGGGAAAATCACTCATCCTATTGTCATGGGTTGGGAGAAAGATTCATTATCACAAGCTTGGAGGGAAGAACACATTATGATGATATAGACTGAAAGGAGAAGGCTCACTCCTTAATTATACAGATCCAGCCAATACCACAGACTGAGAGAAAAATATTATACATCCTGATAAGGGCACTCACCCCTATCTCATGTGGAGATGTGCATGCATCTATACCCCCTTATGTCAATAGGATCCACTTGCACCCAACCTCACATTTCATGGAGAGATACCAAGCTCACCACTTGTCATCTCAGGAGAAAAATGAATGTGTTACTATGCCTGTGTGACCTCTAGATGCCCTATGCACACCATCTCATAGCTGACACATCCACAACTATAGGCCTACAACCACACGCTTTCATCTCATAGGGAGATACTATGCCTGAAGCCACATTCCATTATCTTACGAGGAAGTGCTGCACACACCCATGCCTATACTCTATCCTCATCTCCTTGATGCACCTCTAGCAACTCTTCAGGGAGATGGCATGATTACACTCACCTGTTCTCCTGATTAGGGAAGCAACGCTCACAAAGGTACACCACCCCTCATCTTATATGAAAGCACCACTCACATATCACACACCGCACCTTTCTTATACTCCACCCCTCAAAATAAACGTGCTGTGCAACGAAAGGATTGATATGCTATAGGTGTGATTATGTTTTAAGGTATTTGTAGGAAATGGAAGTGGCTGGTTCAAGTAGTACTTCTGGCTCTTGGGCTCCTGGCAGTGCTGGGCTCCCATGCAGAGCAATGACAATGCATTTTATTTCTCTGGCTGACACTAACGCAGTGACAATGCATTCCCATTATGTACCCCTCATTTGAGAGCTTGCAAGTCCTGTACATACATTGCACTGTATTTTAGACAGATCATAAGATAGTAAAATCAGATTTTGTACAGATGTTCATGTATGTATATAATTAAATAAAAATGGTCCCTTGAAATCAACTGGGCTTGATATTTTTTTCTTTTTTTTTTTGGAATCTGTATTTATTCATTTTTCAACCATGTAACAATACAACAACAGGTACATTCACTAATACAAACTAATATAACCCCCCCCCCCCCATCCCTCCCCGCTCATGCAATCCGTAGTTGAGGAGGCCAGGTATATCCAAGTAGAGAGCAGACTGCGCCCCACCCCTCTGATGTAGTAGACTAAAAAGCCTGAAGAGCCGCCGCTGTGTCCTTGGGTGGAGTGTGATCCCGATCCGGGGTCCAGTCGGGGCTCCAGGGATCTCGATGGGGTCCAGTGTGCGGAGCGAGAGCAGACGTAAAAGCTGCCCATACGTTTGTGGTTTTAGCAAATTTCTGTAGCATACTGCCCTTAGCAATAGCATGTTCCATAGAGCAGAGCCACATCATTTTGTGAAACCAATGATCATAACTAGGAGGTTGAGGGTTGAGCCATTGTGCCAATATTATCTGCTTCCCCACTAGTCCCGCTTTCTTAAGAAAGAGTTCCACGTCCGGGGGAAGGGCCAGATAGGGGGGAGTATCCAGCCCAAAAAGCCATCTATTAGGGGTAAGCGGTAGCCTGGTATGGGTAAACCCCGTACAGGCTCTGCACACCTGCCTCCAAAAACGAGTGATATGCAGGCAATCCCAAAAACAGTGAAAATAACCACTATCCGCCGCTCCGCATTTAGGACAACAAGAAGTCTGGGTAATATGCATTTGCTTAGCACGAAAGGGTGTGATGTGGCTCTGCCAAAGGAATTTATAGTGAGTCTCACGCATTAGTACATTTTCAGAGATAAGTGGCAGTTCATCAAAACATTTCTGAAATTCAGCCCGAGTTAAAGAAAATAAAGGCCATTCCAACCATCTGGTATATAAAACATCCAAACTCTGTGGAGGCGCCAGACACACTACCTCTTTGTAATAATAGGATATAGAGGCTTTCATACGTTTTCCTGTATATACCAGGTCACTAATATTATGAACTGCAGGGGGGTTGGCAATGCGAGATCGCATAGTCCGTAGGAAATATACTATCTGTATGTATGCATACTGGTCTGAGTCCTGAAGTGCAAATCGCAGTTTAAGGGCGGGAAAGATAAGCAAGGCCCCAGTCCCCCTGTCAAACAAATCAGAAAGAAAACGAAGCCCCAGTTGATTCCAGCGAGAAAAAATCCCTTTGCCCTGCCCAGGAGGGAATAAATCATGGCCTGTGATAGAAAGAAGGGAGGTGAGGCGGCCCGGTACGTGGTATAGCTTACATAACAAAAGCCAAGCTTTCCGGCAAACAGACGTAAGGGGCTGGTGCCGGATAGAGTAAGGCACCTGCTGGCTGTCTAATTGCAACAAAGGATTAAGGGAGCGCACGCCATACCACTCTAAAAGACATGGGCTGGGGACCAAAGTTGATGTAGCAAAAAGCCAATCTTTAACATAGCGTAGGGAACACGCTAGATTGTACATAAGTAGGTTTGGACATCCCAGACCTCCCCCTTTTTTCCCGGTCATAAGTATCTCTAGAGGGATACGGGCTTTTTTACCACGCCACAAGAATAATCGCACTGCCCTCTGTAGCCGGTAATGGTCCCGTTTTGTAATCCAAAGGGGGATCAGTTGTAGGATGTATAACCATTTGGGTACCAGGACCATCTGAAAAAGGTGAATACGGCCCATGAGAGATAAAGGGAGGGGGGTCCAGTGTCGTAGTGAAGTTTCAGTATGGAGCAGAAGAGGCTGGATATTCACCCTGTAAAGGTCAGCCGTCCGTACCGGGACTTTGACACCTAAATATGTGAGGGTATCCTTCACCCAGTGAAATGGAAATGTTCCCGGCCAGGTAGCACCGAGAGTTCCCGTTACATCTATGGCCTCGGATTTTCCATTATTTATCTTAAGGCCGGCGAAGGCACCAAACTGGGTCAAAATTCTCAAGACATGTGGGAGCGAGTGAAGTGGGCTCGTGAGAAATACCAATAAATCATCTGCAAACGCAGCTATTTTAAAAATGTGGGCTGGACCTCCAAATCCCCGCACTTCCCTGCACGCCTCTATAGTCCGCAATAAGGGATCCAAGGATAGAATGTACAGTAAGGGGGAAAGGGGGCAGCCCTGTCGGACCCCCCTCTGAATGGGGACAACACCAGAGATACAACCATTGGCCAATACGTGCGAGGTGGGGGTATCATACAACAGGAGAAGATAATGCAGAAAGTCGCCCCGTAGACCAAATCTCTGTAAGACATTAAATAGGTAGGGCCATGCGACTCTGTCGAAAGCCTTTTCCGCATCCAGACCCACCACTAAGGCTGGTATATCCCGCTGTTGACAGATGTTCATAGCAGTGAGCAATTTAATAATATTTGCATTGGGTTTCCGCCCTTTGACAAACCCCGCCTGATGGGGAGAGACTAAGTGTGGCAAAAATACATTTAGTCGGGCCGCTAATACTTTCGTCAGAATCTTTAAATCACAATTCAGTAAAGTGATTGGGCGATAAGACGATGGATGTAGAGGATCTTTACCCGGCTTGGGTAGAACCGTAATGAAGGCGTCGGTAAAGGTATCGGGAAAATGCATCTGTCCGAGCCCAGATTTGTAGTATTCCAGCAGGGGTGTGCTAATTTGCATGAGCAAAATTTTGTAATAATCGTAAGGAAGGCCATCCGGGCCAGGGGATTTGCCAGGGTGAGCAGCGGTTATAACTTGACTTATTTCATATGGTTGGATAGGTTGATTCAGAAAGGTAAGTTGGGAAGCTGTAAGCGTAGGGAGGGCCAGATTGCGAAAGAAGGCTTCCTCTGCCCCAGTATTCTCCGGCAGGTCAGCCGCATAAAGCGTGGTGAAGAATTGCCGGAAAATTTCATTAATATCTCGGGCTTTAGTTGCCATTGTCCCGGAGGGTGATTTCAAACTAGGGATGTGAGTTTTGGAGCGGCGGACTTTTGTCAGATTGGCAAGGAGGCGGCTGGGTTTATTCCCAAACCGGAATAAATTTTTCTGCCCCTTTTGCAGATATAGTTGAGCTCTAGTACCCAATAAGGTATTTAGCTGTCCCAAGATACTGTAATACTCTTTCCTATGTTGTTCGGAGTTCCGTTGAACCATAGTTTCCTTCGCCTGTTTAAGTAAACCCTCTAAGTGAAGGATCCCCTTGGTCAGTTGTTTATTACGGAAATGGGTATATGCGATGATTTCTCCTCGCATAACTGCTTTTCCCGCCTCCCAAAAAAGGTGTGGGGTGTCTGTGTGCTGTTGATTACTAGCAGCATAGTCTTTCCATTTTCCTCTTAAAAAGGATTGAAAGTGGGCATCATCCTTGAGGTATCCAGGAAAGCGCCATAGCCGATCCCAATAATTTGACAGGTGAGCATGTAAGAGGATGGAAATGGGGGCGTGATCAGAAATAGCTTGGGTCTCAATATCCGCCGAAGCGACTGTAAAGAAGTGTTCGTAAGGTACTAATATATAGTCGATACGGGACAACGAACCATGGGAGCGCGATATGTGAGTGTAGTCCTTTTCGGTTGGATGAAGCGTGCGCCAAACATCCAGAAGCCCTAGCTGAAGACACAGAAACTCTATCCCCTTCTTTCGCCGTCCCTGAAGGGAAGGAAGCGGAGGTTGTTTATCTAATAGGGTGTCATGAACACAATTAAAATCCCCTACCAAATAAAGGGTCCCCTGGGTATGGGCATGAAGCAGATTACTCAACTGCACAAAGAACTCATGGCTATATTCATTAGGTGCGTAAGTATTACAAATGGTAACGGGATGTTGGTTCCACACCCCAATAAGAATAATATAACGGCCCCCTGGGTCAGGGATGGTTTTGGTGACTTGTAGATTAGCATTTTTATGAATCAGAATTGCTACTCCCGCTTTGCGCTGAACCGCCGCGGCGTGCACACAAGAACCCACCCATTCCCGGCGTAATTTATGGTTTTCAGGATCTGTAAGATGTGTTTCCTGGATGCACGCCACGTCAGCCCGCAAACGCCCGAGATGTGATAATACTTTTTTCCGCTTCACCGGGGATCCCAAGCCATTGACATTCCATGATATGAGTTTAGCCATTGTCCATCAACAACAGGATATCCCAGAAACAGTAGGAAAGATTTCTATATAGGGAGGAAGGGCCCCCAGCTAGCCCTCCCCTCCCTGCCCCTCCAGACACAGACCGCATATAGCGCCGATATACAACGATGATACACACGCACCCCAACATATACAAGCATTGCATGAGCTTAAACTTAGAAAACAATGTGAGAGAGGGGATCACTCTACCCTCTTCCATTTCCCCATCTTGTCGCGATTCCCCCTCTCCCCCCCCCCCCCCCCATCCCAAGAACCTGTTCCCCAACTTCCCCCAGTCTCTGCCCTTAGTGTCTAAAGAAAAAAGAACTCCTCTCGGGAGTTGTGGAGGCACGTGTCCTGTGCTCGAGCGCCATGCCCAACAGCTATGTGAAGTACACGCATAGAAAGAAAGTACCGTAGGTAGCGGGGACAAAAGGTCTGGCCAGACCCAGAAAAGTAGACGTCCTTTCGTGGCCCCGGAATGTAGGCTCCTCGGAGAGATGAAGGTCGCGATGATAGCCAGCGAACTTGGTGCCATGTTCATCTTGTCCGCGTCTGCGGAAAGGCCGGGCCGGAGGCATCACCAAGCGGGCCATCCGCACTTCAATATGAACAACGGGTAGTAGAAGGCCAGATGTGGATAAAGCAAAAACCGCAGGATAAGGAGCAACGCAAACAAAGTAACTCAGTCCATCTCCCACTAGTGAGGTATAGCAGCCCCTAAGCTCCAGGGCTTGGAAAAAGGGAGCACCCTCTTAGTCCGGTATGGCTACCAGATAGGCTTGAGCTGCTTCCGGTGTTGTAAACGTATGCTGAGTCTCCCTGTGCCACACTTTCAATGTCGCTGGGTACAGTAAGGAGAATTTGATTTGCTTACTGTGATATTGGGTGCAGATTGGTGAAAATCTTCGCCTCTGTTCCGAGACCCGCACAGAGTAATCCTGGAAAATCCTGATTTTGTGGTTGTTATGGCTAATATCAGGGTGGCTCCGATATGCCCGCCAGATATCGCTCTTCTGGGCATAATTTAGCAGCTTAGCTATGACCAGCCGCGGTCGAGTATCTGAGGTCCGCCTGGCCCCTAGGCGATGAGCGCGTTCTACGGTAAGTTTCCCTTGCAGGTTCGGGAGGTCTAGGGCAGAAGGCAGCCATGTTTCTAGCAGGCTCACAAGGTCGTGATCGGCAATCGATTCGGGGAACCCCAAGAAACGCAAGTTGGAGCGCCTCGCCCGGTTTTCAAGGTCATCTAGCTTCTCCGTGAGATCTGCAATGGTTTTCCCCTGCTTCTCCACCGACTGGGTATAGGCCGTAACGTCGTCTTCCAGAGAGCTGATCCGGCCTTCCGCCTGGTCGAGGCGCGGGGTAAGCTCTCCGATCGCAGTACTCACTTCGGTAAGTTGGGAGTGAATACCCGCTAATTTGTCATCCAACGCTGCTCGGATCACCTCCTCAATCGCCGCCAGAGTAAGCCCGGCGTCCTGCTGATCTCCGCTAGTTTCGCTGCTGGCCGCCATTTTAGCTTCCGTCCCACGGGTCTTGTCCTTGTCCTTGTCCTTTTTACTGCTCCTCGCAGCCATCGCGGGTGAGGAACGCTGCATGTATTTGACTATGGACATATGCGGAGGTAAACGCACGGTGGGCACCGAAGTTTAGCGTGTAAAACCGATAAGATGCGGGTAGATGGGCAGCGGGCGCTCGGAGCCGTGGAAGTCGCGTCTTCCCCGACTCACCACATCACGTGACCTCCGATAATTTTTTCTTTTAAAGGTACAGGAGACTGTTTACTCTTTTTATGGGGTCTCTCCTATAAGAGCTTTCTATGCTAAGCCTCATTCACAGAAAGAATCAACACTCCCTCCTCCTACTACTACTGCTTAACTTTTCTGTAGCGCTACATGACATGTGCAGCACTGTACAAACATCAAAATGCTGAATAGAGCTTACAATCTAATAAGACAAAGATACAGGACAAGAGACTTGGTATATTTCATAAAATAAAACAATTGTTGAAAAGAAAGTTAACAAGATAAAAGCAGACAATCGGGCATGAGATTTGAAGCATGGCAAGAGAGGGAGCCTGACGCACCTGTTCAGGAAGACCATTCCAAGCTCATGGTGCAGCCAGGTGGAAAGCACAGAGTCATGAATTGGCAGTAGAGGAGAAGGGCACAGATAGGAGTGACTTGTCCAACGTGCAATAGAGATTCATACAGATGAGTAGCCATGAAACATAAATGATTCTAGGCTCAGTATTCAAAGACACTTATGGCAGTTAGAATGAGTCAAATTCTGGAGGGAGATGTTTTGCCGAGCCTGCGTTTAATTCCCAGTGCATTGTAGTTTTTGTAGTCCTGTCTATTCCATTTGCAGTCAGTACTATAGGTATCAAAATGCATCAGGAGAGGTGTCAAAATGTTGGGATTGATCTAAAGTCTCCCTTCAAAAGCTGGGTCACTGAGCACTTTGGAAACTTCTAGTAATGTCCCGTTGACAGGTTTCAAGTGCTAGTTTTCATCTCATTTTTGCTGAAGTTTACCTGCACAACGGAAGATCAGAAACTTCTGTCCTGAAAGTAAAAGAACTGAAAGCCCTTGCTCATGCTCTTACATACAAAACAAAAAACTGTATGTACTGGTGTATCCTCAAACACTAGTAATACAAAAACATCAATGTGGAAATGCTGAATATAGTATTTATATATATATATATATATATATATATATATATATCTTGTGGATACCTCATATATTTCACATGGGCTATATTCAAAACGCCTCAAGTGTGGGGTATGCAGTGCATTTACGTACTGCTATGCATGTCACTCACAATATCCTAGGACTATGCTCCCATTATTATAATCATCGGTAACCACATAGTTTACATTTTTTTTTAAACAAAGGTTTATATAAAGGTTTTCACTCATATCGTTATTATGCAGAAAAAGCAGAATCTTTATCTGAACTTATCTGGACAGTTTATAACACCAGCCCGACCTGACACGGTACGTGTTTCGTTGACTTCTTCAGGGGTGGGAAGGCAATACGGTGTCTAAAATATAAACAAACATTATGTTAGACTTATCTTCTAGATGATGACAGCAACCGTCCATACTCATTCTTCAATAAAATTACTTTAAATCACTGTCTCTCTGTGTTATGAACTCTGCCCGCGGGTTTCCTCGCGAGCAGGCTCACTCACCCACGCTGTCTTTTCTTCGCCGACGCAGCAGGACGCCACCGTTGGCCTGCCCATGCGGCCCAGAGGCCGCCCCCGTCTCTCCTCTTCATCGCAGCCAGAGCCGCGGACTTTCCAGCTTTCTTCGGGGCTGGGAGTGCCCCCGACGCTCTCTTCTTCTTCGCGGCGCTAGGCCGCAAGCCCCGGTGCCATCCGGCGGCTGGAGCCGCCCCCGGGGCTCCCCCGCAGCGGCTGGAGCCGCTGCCGACATCAGGGCCTGCTCCTCAGGCCCTGCCCTGCTTCCTACGCAACTACGTCGGTGCAGGCCGCGGTCCTGCACAGCTTCCTGCTATGTCCTAGGCGCGCGGCCGCGTCTTCCTTCAACATTTAAAGGGCCAGACACAGGAAGTGTCTTGGTCCCACCTTGGTGACTGTTTCCTGTACCAGCCCTATAAAGGGCTGCTCCGTCAGTTGTCCAGGGCCTTGCATCGTGGTGTCTTCACTCTGGAGGCTCCTGCCTGCCAGAGCCTTTGTAAGGTCTTCTTGTCTTGTGGAGCTCCTCATCTTGTGATGTCTTCTCGTCATACCATGTCATGTCTTCGTGCCTGAGGTCCTCGTCCAGGTGTCCTGGTGTCTTGATCTTCTACGTCCTGGTGTTCCTGCCTTCCTCGATGTTCATTCCTACGTCTCGTCTTCGCTCTCAAGCCTTCTGGTCTGGTAGGCCGGGTGTCCCTCAGATGAAGTATTCCTGAGTGGACTAGCCTGCTGGTGGACGGTTGTCCTGTGCTCCTGAGCAGTCATGTCCTGGTTGTTTGTTCCTGCGGTGTCCCGTTCTCCTCGTGGTCCGTGACCAGTCTGCAAGGGCTGTGTAGGGCGCGCAATGGGACAGGGTGGTCCGCGACTCAGTCCCGCGGGTGGCCTGAGTAGGGCGCCCTGAGAGACAGTGCCAATGTCCGCCCTCCTTGCTTCTCATCTCGTCTGGATTCCAAGTTCCTCGTTGTGTCTGCCCTTCAGCGTCATGTTTCTGATGTCGTTGCATCGACCCTGTTCCGGGATGCCGTCGCATCGACCACTGGTCCGTGATGTCTTCGCATTAGCCTTGGTGTCCAGTCTCGTCTGCGATGCCGTTGCATCGATCCTGGTGTCATGTCTTCTACCCAAGTCTTCGTGCCATGTGATGCCGTCGCATCAACCCAAGTCTTCGTGCCATGTGATGCCGTCGCATCAACCCTAGTCTTCGTGCCATGTGATGCAGTCTTCAACCCAAGTCTTCGTGCCATGTGATGCCATTGCAACAATCCAAGTCTTCGTGCCATGTGATGCCATTGCATCAATCTTCTTGTCTTTGTGTCAAGGTCCGTCTGCCCTCAACCTCAGGCCAAGCCTGCTGCTCCATGCTGCTCGCAGCAGGTCCGAAAGGGCTCGGAATGGTTGGAGGACCATTCAACTTCCAACATCCTTGGATGTTGGCCTTGGGAGCTTGCCGGCCTGGCGGAGGGTAGACTGTCAGCCATGCGGAGCCACCGTCAACCCTCGGCTCGGCCTGGAAGGTCTGGGTCGGGCTGAGGCCCATGGGCACACTAAACCACCAGAGTACAACAGAATGCAAGGCCTTTTGAGGCCGAGTACATAACACTCTACATAGATTACTGCTTGCGACTTCAGCTTAAATTCTGACAGCAACCCGCCAGTAAGTCGTCAAGGGCTTTTTAAACACAAACAAGAAGTCGAGAATGTTCCAGAGGAGTGGCTACCAGCTGTCAATCAATGTCAAAACGATCTCAAACCTTTCAGAAATCGCCGTTATAATAAAGATGTCCATTCAACATTATCATTCAATCCATCAGGTGCTTCTGTAGCAAGGGTGTAAATCCACCATTGCTCACGGTAATTTAAATGATAGCATTGATCGCAACCGCGATCAGTTCGAGAGACCTGTTCCAATATTGTCCATTTCAAATCATTGAACTCATGGTGTAGTTGCTGACAATGACTTACAATAGGTGCTTCAACATTGCCAGTATGAATGCGGCTTCTATGTTCGCGAAGGCAAATCTTAATAGCCCTACTGGTGCGGCCCAAGTACAACAGTGGGCACGGATATATAATTAAATACACTACTTGGGCGGACTCACATGTGGTGGTATTGTTCTTCCTATATGTCCGACCCGTTATTGGATGACACCATTCATTTCCCTCAAGGGTAGTCGCACACATATCACATCTTCCACATTTTCTATGTGTTCCGAATAGCCTCACTGTTTCGCTTGGAGTAAGAGATGCCCGCACTACATGATCACGAATATTTTTACTCCTTTGGTATGCTATCATCAGCATTTCTGAGAATGTAGAATGAAGTTGCAATACATGCCAGTGTCTCTTGATACTTTTTGCTATCAGATAAGATTTATCCGTATGTTGTAGAACACAAATGTTTGCTGCTATTGATGGTTTAGATTGATACTGTAAAAGCGACTCACGGGGGGAATAATAGGCTCGTCTATATGCTTTGAGAACAGCTGAATAAGGATACCCTCGTTCCTTAAATCGCTTGGCAAGTATCAATGCTTGTTGTTTAAATTCAGAAACAGTGGAACAGAGTCTATGAATTCTAAAGAATTGACTTACCGGAAGCCCGTTCTTAAAGGCTCGTGGGTGAAAGCTGTTATACCTAAGCAAATTATTCCTTTCAATAGGTTTGCGATGGACCGTTGTGTAAGGAACCCCTTAGTGGCATTGATATTCAGTTTGAGAGGGCACACAGAGCATTGGGGCCCAGGTCTGATCAGAGGCCCAGGGATATTGTGCTGTGCTTTACCAGCTTCCCTCTCAAGGATAAGCTATACAATATTGCCCGGAACCTCAAAGAAATTAAATGGCAAAACCATCAAATTTCCATTTTTCAGGATCTGTCGCCAGTCACCCTGAAGAAAAGATTCGAACTGCGGGACGTCACGGCGCAGTTGCGTGAGCAGAACATTCGCTATCGATGGACATACCCCTTTGGGCTCTCCTTTCAGGTCCAGGGTGTGGGATATAAGATTACCTCCTTAGATGAGGCGCCGGGAGTATTTGCCAAAGCTCAGTTGCCGGTCCACTTTCAACTGCCAACTGCACAGAAGCCTCAACCTAGAAGAGATGAGGCACCCAGGTGGCAACGAGCAGAGAAAGGAGGAAAGCGTCTGCAGAGACAGCCTGGATTACGCAGCGCAGTCGCTTCGGACAAGGGATGACTTTTTTCTATCCTGTGCCTTCAACAGGAAGTACTGATTCTTTAACGCAGAGGCTGTGCGGCTATTACTTGCTTAGCCGTGCTTTCTGGATGGGACGGACTTCTGTGCGGTTACAGGGGTCCAGTTATTATCACACTTATGGAATGTGAAATGTTATTCTGCTGAGTTTTGTTGCATATAGGTTCTCTAATGTGTTACCGTTTTAAAATTGTTCATGGTTAGCTGTGGCGGGGGGGGCGGTTGTAGGGGGCGGGACCGTTATCGTGCACACTACAACAGGCCTCCAGAGGTAGAGTATCCCTCCATGAGGGAGTGGGATACTATAGAATTCAAAAGGGGTTACACTGGTAGTTGTGGGATACTGGATGAGGTGGGTATTGTCATATATGTTGGAGGACGTGGGTGTTGGCCTGGGATCGAGGATAACAGCAGCGGGATGGCAGTAAGCGGTGAAGCTAGTTGGTTTCTGGTGCGGGAGGCTGTGTGGGACTATGATAGTTAGCCATGGCGACCAAGATTTTATCCCTTAATGTAAAGGGGATCAATACGCCGCGCAAGCATACCCTATTACAGAGGGAATTATCCCGACAGGGGGCGGGAATTGTCTTTATACAAGAAACGCACGTTAGGAAGCATCATCAAAGGTTATTGCACTTTGCGCAGTATCCCATGGCTCATTGGGCAGCCAGTACTAAAACTTCTAAATATGCTGGCGTGGGTATACTCTTTGCCTCTACTTACGCTCATGAGGAGTTGTTTCATATTTATGATCCCCAAGGGCGCTATGTGCTGGTTAGGATACGAGTCGGCAATAGTCGATTTTTGATAGTATAATGGCTTGTAGAACCAACCGAAAATCATTGAAATGAAGAAGAGGTTTCAGCTTTCTCAGGACTTGAAGCTTGTAAAAACAGTCTTTAGTAGTGGTGCTTATAAATTTTTTAAGGTTAAGCTGATCGTCTAGAATGACGCCTAGGTCTCGTACCTGCGGAGAGTGATTTAATAAAGGAATAGTTGCAGGGAGTGGGTTAGCTGGATTTAGCAACTTCTTGTTGTTGTCCTGATTGATGATTAGGATCTCGGTTTTGTTGTTGTTAAGAATAAGGTTAAGGCTAGCAAGCAGATGATTGATTTGTTGCAAGCAATTGTTCCAATGAATCAGGGTTTTGTGTAGAGATTCTGTGATTGGGATGAGTATTTGGATGTCATCCGCGTAAAGGTAGTGGGTTAGATTTAGTTTAGAAAGTAGTTGACAGAGAGGTAAGAGATAAATGTTGAAAAGGGTTGGGGAGAGAGAGGAACCAAGAGACAGAAACAGGCTTTTATTATGGGTGCAATAATGGCAGACTGTGTGCAAAGTCCATCTAACCTACCAATTTACCATTTGTATAGCAATAGTCATCTTATCTCTGGCTTTGCCCCTTGCTTTCCCAGTGCAAAGGAGCATCTGTGCCTAGCTCAGGCTTTCTTGAATTCCATTAGGGTTTTTGCCTCAAACACCTCCCCTTAGAGACTTCTGCATGCATCCTCCACCTTTTCCATAATAAGAAATCTTTTCTGCTGTTAGTCATAAGTGTGGCCTTTTGAACCTTATATCATGATAACTTTGAATTGTATTTATTTATTTAGGTGTTTTATATACCATTGTTCCAAAAGAAGATCACAACAATTTACAATGTCTGCATTCAGATTCATGGTCAACGCTCACATAGTGTGTGTCAACATTCACCTTCTAGTTAAACATCCTAGCATGTACATATTCTAGCTCATAATCATAAATATTCTAGGATATCACACTAGCTCCTATATAATCTAGTTCATATTCAGACATTTTCTTGGTCAACCTAACAGTAAATACAAGTTCCAATTCTACTAACAATACACTTTACATCATTTATTACTTATTGCTTGCTCCACAAACATTATCTCTGGTACTGACATAGCAGTTATCCACAAATTGGTATTTTACACTAAATCATATGTATTTCTAAAGAGCCATGTTTTCAGTTCGTGCTTGAAACTCTTTGTTTCTGTTATCTGACATAGTGATGCAGGAACAGAGTACATTTATGGATTTGACATAGTTGAAGTGCTCCTTCTCCTTTCCTTTATAGTATACAGATTTAGATCCTTAAATCTTACTTCATAGGGCTTATGACACTACACCAGTTTGGTAGCCCTTACTTACACTGCCTTTATTGTATATATATATAATCTTAGTATAGGAGAAGTATTATTGGGCACAATACTGCAGAGTCTCAGCCATGAGTAAACTATACAGAAGCAATATCACCTCACCATCTGCCCATGGAACCCAAACCTATCCCTCAGCTAGTCAGGATATCCATAATGACTGCACATGAAATAAATGTGGAAATAATGAAGACATGGCATATGCAAATTTATCTCATGCATATTCACTATGGCTATCCCAAAAATCTGAGCAGCTAGAAGTAGGATAGGATATGCATTCTAGCATTCCTTGTCTCAGTGGGTAGCAACCTTGAGTTCAGACCCGATGTAGACACTACAAGCTAAGAACACACCATCTTTTGGCACATGTGACCTACACTACTGCTAAAAGCCTGCTCTAGTATGGGAAGATATATTTATTATTAGAGATGTGCATTGTTTACGGCTATCAGTTTGGGATTCATTTTCAGGCCCCCGTGGGAAATTTCGGTTTTCCTGCAGTTCATTTTTTTTTCCACAAAAATCCCATTTGTATTTCAGTGCTCACGAACCATGACGAATTAGACTATTTGTTGAACTTGTTTAATTTGTGAAAAACAAAAGCACTTCTCTACTTATTATCCAGTTCAAACCTTGGTGACTGCCAGTTGACTTTCAGTAAACCATGGCTGTAAATCTCTGCTCCTTTTCCTTTTAAAGAACTGGATCCTGCGCAGTGTTTATAGCTGAATAGGACTGTACTACAAATCTGTCCTCTCCTCTCTACACTACTTGTGAATTAATTAAATAAGAATCAACCTCATCCTCACTAACTCAAAAAATAACCTTAACCCACTTTTTCATCCAAACACAAAGTTTTGTAGACATAATTTATAGGAAAAGTAAATGGTCTCTCCTTTCCCATATCTCAGCATCTGCTCACATTATTGGAGGCTGGAAGGTAGATTTAGAACACCCTAGTACATCTGAAGTGGGGTTGACTGAGGCTAATTCTCCACCGACTCTCTTCCTTAAATTAAACAAACTACTTCTGGTCCCAGCTGGGCTATAGGTAATCTGTCCCATAGGAGAACCTTTTATAGAAACAGCCAACTCAAGAGCTTTATGATGAGGGCTGAAGTATAGGTACAGTTACCAGAAAGGACAAAGCCTTCTAAAAAGGCACTGCAGCTGCTCTCCAGCTGAGGCCAATTCTTCTTAGGTCCCTCTTCTCCCCTTCTGCAAGCAGTAATGTCCAATGATGACAGGAGCAGAGCTAGATAGATAGAGAAATACCCTTTGCCACCTTTAATATTAAATCAAGCATTTGATACAATACAAAGCAGTTTTCACAGAGCCAGAAACTCAAAGATCAGCCCCAGAGCCACAGCTGTGTTGCAATGTGGAAAAGGAGTGGCAGTCTAGGGCAGCAGCCCCACTTTCAGTCATGCTTGGAGGTGATCCTGCTTGTCCGAGTCTGCAAGGTTCTGTGTACTAGAGCCTGCCACTGCTGGTCAGACATCTGCTGGGCCCAGCTTGGGACCCCAAGCGATGGCAGCTTAACTCCAGCCATAGTTCGTATCACCAGTTGCACATGATCTGCAATACAATACATTAGTTAAGAATGGACAGAAACAAAAATATGTTTACTGTAACTGATGTTTTCCAAGGACAGGAGGACTTCAGTTTGCACCTGTGGGTGACATCATCTGAGTCTGGGCCAGAACTTTTACGTCAAAGGTGCTATAACTGTGCCTCTCTGGGCATGCCACACCTGCCATTATATACTGTAAAAGCACCTTCTTATTATAAGAAACACACACCTCAAACAGAGGTAGGGTGGTTTTGTGAGGACTGCCATCCTACTGGCCTAACAGAACACTGTTACAGGGAAGCAACTCTGCTTTCTCCAAGGACGAGCAGGATAGCAGTCTTCACTGCCACAAAGAAAAGTTCCAATAAACAAAACTATTTTTGTTGGATAGAGTATGGTTAAAACAAGGGCCACAGAGACTGGGGGAACTGCCTCATGGACATGAGGAGGGAACCAGCACTACATGCAAATGGGGAATCAACCCAGCACCACATTGAGACTGAGGAGTGATTCATGAATATGGAGGGACAAAACGAGCACCACTGAGCCTTGGGCAGGTGCATCATGTGCATGGGGGAGAGCTGGTACTTGCTATAGAACTGGTTAGGGAATGGTGAAGGAATAGTGGCTGTGTGTGGGGGAGGAATCCAGGGTTTGGGGAGGGGTTTGAACTTGTCAGGAGTGATGATGGAAGAGCGCTGGCTGTGCAGGTAGTGAAGGCTGGATGAGACAGTGCAAGAATGCTGGCTGTGGAGGGAGATGTAGGCAAGGGGGAGGGGGCTATAGGGAATCGAGGAGTATTGGCTGCGAGGAGTGCTGTAGTGGAGAGCAGAGAAGCTGTACAAATCAATGAATGTGAGATAGGTGTAAAAGGGTCGTGTAGTGGACAGTGGAGTGCTGGCTGTTTTACATCTTTCTCCACAGTGTTTCTCAATTGCCAGTCTGTGAAACATCATTCAAATCACCCTCTCACTCCCAGATGACACTTTCTCCCTGTGGGCCTAAATCTGAGTGGCAAGCCTGCAGTAGCAGCATGGTTGGAAGAAGACAGACAACAGGACAGGAGAAACAGCAGGAGTAGTGGCCCACATAGGCTGAGAGATCACCAGTGCTGTGGCATGGCAGGAGCAGCAGAGGCCTAAGCAGCTGAAAAATCATCAGCACCACAGCAGGTCCTGAGATCAAGGTGAAAGGGAAGAGAGAAATTCAATGTTGAATCTTTATGGATAGAAATTCCAGATGAAAAGAGGATAAAATAGTAATGGGGGTGTATTACCGTCCACTAAGCCAGAATGAACCACACAATGAAATGCTAAAGAAATTAGGGAAAGCCAACAAAATTGGCAGCACATTATTAATGGGTGATTTCAATTACCCCAGTATTGACTGAGTGAATATCGCATCAGGACATGCTAGAGAGGTAAAGCTCCTAGATGAAATAAATCACTGCTTCATGGAGCAGCTGGGACAAGAACAATAAGAGGGGAAACTATTTTAGGGAATGGCCTCTGCTACTGCAAGCAACAGTAGCATGGGATCTTCTTACTGTTTGGGTACTTGCCAGGTTCTTATGGCCTGGTTTTGGCCTCTGTTGGAAACAGGATGCTGGGCTTGCTGGACCCTTGGTCTGACCCAGTATGGCATGTTCTTATGTTCTTAATCCTTAGTGGAACACAGGGTTTGGTGTGAGAGGTAACAGTGTTGGAGCCACTTGGCAAACGTAATCACATCATGATCAAATTTGACTTAACTGGAGGGAGCGTAAAAAAAAAAAAAAATCTAATGCAACAGCATTTAACTTTCAAAAACGTTTGTATGATAAAATAGGAAAATGGTTAGGAAAAAACAAAGGAGCAACTGCAAAGGTTAAGAGTTTACATCAGGCATGGACATTGTTTAAAAATTTCATCTTGGAAGCCCAGACCAGATGTATTCCATGCATTAGAAAAGGCGGAAGGAAGGCTAAATGACTATCGGCATGGTTAAAAGGTGAGGCGAGAGAACGGAGGAAGTGACGTCATCAAACAGCATGGACGTCTAGCACTGCTTCTCTTCCTCCCACTGCAGCAATTATTAGCTTTTTGGCCTAGAATTCCATCCTGCTGTTCCCAGAAATACAGCATAGGAAGCAGAGAACCTTAGAGGTTATGGCTAGCAAAAAAAACCTGTGGACCTTGCTTGCTATTCCTATGATGCCGATGGATCCAGGTATGCGGCCCCGGGTAAAGAATCATTAAGACCACATGCGGAGGCGACTGATGGTGCCGCGGTGAATTCCCTTACTAAACAAGATTTTGATAAATGGTTCACGGAAATCAAATCAGATATTCGATCACTTAGAGAAGATGTAAATACTAATTTGGAAGGCATCCGGCAGACATGAGAGATTTAGGCAGCAGGGTGGAGGACACCGAGGGGATAGTAGAAGGACAGGCTTTGAAGGTGGCAGTGCTTGCCATAGAAGTCCAAGATGTACAGAGCCAGCATGAGGATATCCTATTAAAGTTGGAGGACCTAGAGAACAAGTCCCAATGCTCTAACATAAGGATCAGGGGATTGCCAGAGTATTCTAATGTTATGGATGTATCCAGAAATGTATGTAAGAACATAAGAACATGCCATACTGGGTCAGACCAAGGGTCCATCAAGCCCAGCATCCTGTTTCCAACAGTGGCCAATCCAGGCCATAAGAACCTGGCAAGTACCCAAAAACTAAGTCTATTCCATGTTACCATTGCTAATGGCAGTGGCTATTCTCTAAATTAACTTAATAGCAGGTAATGGACTTCTCCTCCAAGAACTTAGCCAATCCTTTTTTAAACACAGCTATACTAACTGCACTAACCACATCCTCCGGCAACAAATTCCAGAGTTTAATTGTGCGTTGAGTAAAAAAGAACTTTCTCCGATTAGTTTTAAATGTGCCCCATGCTAACTTCATGGAGTGCCCCCTAGTCTTTCTACTATTCGAAAGAGTAAATAACCGATTCACATCTACCCGTTCTAGACCTCTCATGATTTTAAACACCTCTATCATATCCCCCTCAGTCGTCTCTTCTCCAAGCTGAAAAGTCCTAACCTCTTTAGTCTTTCCTCATAGGGGAGTTGTTCCATTCCCCTTATCATTTTGGTAGCCGTTCTCTGTACCTTCTCCATCGCAATTATATCTTTTTTGAGATGCAACGACCAGAATTGTACACAGTATTCAAGGTGCGGTCTCACCATGGAGCGATACAGAGGCATTATGACATTTTCCGTTTTATTCATTATTCCTTTTCTAATAATTCCCAACATTGTTTACTTTTTTGACTGCCGCAGTACACTGCACCGACGATTTCAATGTGTTATCCACTATGACACCTAGATCTCTTTCTTGGGTTGTAGCACCTAATATGGAACCCAACATTGTGTAATTATAGCATGGGTTATTTTTCCCTATATGCATCACCTTGCACTTATCCACATTAAATTTCATCTGCCATTTGGATGCCCAATTTTCCAGTCTCACAAGGTCTTCCTGCAATTTATCACAATCTGCTTGTGATTTAACTACTCTGAACAATTTTGTGTCATCTGCAAATTTGATTATCTCACTCGTCGTATTTCTTTCCAGATCATTTATAAATATATTGAACAGTAAGGGTCCCAAATCAGATCCCTGAGGCACTCCACTGTACACTCCCTTCCACTGAGAAAATTGCCCATTCAATCCTACTCTCTGTTTCCTGTCTTTTAGCCAGTTTGCAATCCACGAAAGGACATCGCCACCTATCCCATGACTTTTTACTTTTCCTAGAAGCCTCTCATGAGGAACTTTGTCAAACGCCTTCTGAAAATCCAAGTATACTATATCTACCGGTTCACCTTTATCCACATGTTTATTAACTCCTTCAAAAAAGTGAAGCAGATTTGTGAGGCAAGACTTGCCCTGGGTACAGCCATGCTGACTTTGTTCCATTAAACCATGTCTTTCTATATGTTCTGTGATTTTGATGTTTAGAACACTTTCCACTATTTTTCCTGGCACTGAAGTCAGGCTAACCGGTCTGTAGTTTCCCTGATCGCCCCTGGAGCCCTTTTTAAATATTGGGGTTACATTTGCTATCCTCCAGTCTTCAGGTACAATGGATGATTTTAATGATAAGTTACAAATTTTTACTAATAGGTCTGAAATTTCATTTTTTAGTTCCTTCAGAACTCTGGGGTGTATACCATCCGGTCCAGGTGATTTACTACTCTTCAGTTTGTCAATCAGGCCTACCACATCTTCTAGGTTCACCGTGATTTGATTCAGTCCATCTGAATCATTACCCATGAAAACCTTCTCCATTACGGGTACCTCCCCAACATCCTCTTCAGTAAACACAGAAGCAAAGAAATCATTTAATCTTTCCGCGATGGCCTTATCTTCTCTAAGTGCCCCTTTAACCCCTCGATCATCTAACAGTCCACCTGACTCCCTCACAGGCTTTCTGCTTCGGATATATTTAAAAAAGTTTTTACTGTGAGTTTTTGCCTCTACAGCCAACTTCTTTTCAAATTCTCTCTTAGCCTGTCTTATCAATGTCTTACATTTAACTTGCCAATGTTTATGCTTTATCCTATTTTCTTCTGTTGGATCCTTCTTCCAATTTTTGAATGAAGATCTTTTGGCTAAAATAGCTTCTTTCACCTCCCCTTTTAACCATGCCGGTAATCGTTTTGCCTTCTTTCCACCTTTCTTAATGTGTGGAATACATCTGGACTGTGCTTCTAGAATGGTATTTTTTAACAATGACCACGCCTCTTGGACATTTTTTACTTTTGTAGCTGCTCCTTTCAGTTTTTTTCTAACAATTTTTCTCATTTTATCAAAGTTTCCCTTTTGAAAGTTTAGCACGAGACCCTTGGATTTGCATACTGTTCCTTTTCCAGTCATTAAATCAAATTTGATCATATTATGATCACTATTTCCAAGCGGCCCCACCACCGTTACCTCTCTCACAAGACCAACCAGGGAAGCCTACAGAGGATGCCTCATTGTTCCACCCACGAAAACCACTAAGCACAGCACCTTAAGAGACCGAGCCCTTTCCACAGCAGGACCACCGTTATGGAACTCCATCCCTCCAGATCTCAGAAACGAACCATGCCTCCTAACCTTTAGGAAAAGGCTAAAGACATGGCTTTTCAGGCAAGCCTTCCCGAACTCCACCTAACATGCACCACCAATAATTTCTCTGCTCAGAAGCTGTATATATTGGACTCCATATTTACATTGTACATTTGTATATAATTAACCCTCTCTATCTCTCTTTATTTCTTACAATCCCAGTTCATTAGCCCTTGTTAATTGTAACTGCTTCTTTTCATCACGTTTTATTATGTTTTTTGGTTGTATTCTTCGCACCCCTGTTTTCTGTAAACCGACATGATGTGAACGAGTTCATGAATGCCGGTATAAAAAAAACCTTAAATAAATAAATAAATAAATAAAATAAGTCCTGTGCTCCACTGAGAATTAGATCTAAAATTGCTCCCTCTCTCGTCGGTTCCTGAACCAATTGCTCCATAAAGCTATCATTTATTCCATCCAGGAGCGTTATCTCTCTAGCGTGACCCGATGATACATTTACCCAGTCTATATTGGGATAATTGAAGTCTCCCATTATTACTGCACTACCAATTTGGTTAGCTTCCCTAATTTCTCTTAGCATTTCACTGTCCATCTCACCATCTTGACCAGGTGGACGGTAGTATACCCCTATCACTGTAGTCTTCCCTGACACACAAGGGATTTCTACCCATAAAGATTCAATTTTGTATTTAGTCTCATGCAGGATGTTTATCCTGTTGGACTCTATGCCATCCCGGACATAAAGCGCCACACCTCCTCCCGACTGCTCCTCTCTGTCATTGCGATATAATTTGTACCCCGGTATAGCACTGTCCCATTGGTTATCCTCTTTCCACCATGTCTCTGAGATGCCAATTAAGTCTATGTCATCATTTACTGCTATACATTCTAATTCTCCCATCTTACTTCTTAGACTTCTGGCATTAGCATACAAACATTTCAAAGTTTGTTTTTTGTTTGTATTTTTATTCTGCTTTTTAATTGATAGAGATAAGTTAGAATTTTTTAGCTCAGGTGAGTTTTTAGTTACAGGCACTTGGACTACTTTTCTAATTATTGGAACCTCACTGTCGGGATGCCCTAATTCTAATGCATCATTAGTATCCTTTAAAGATACCTCTCTCCGAACCATGCGCTGCTGAGCGACTGTCGGCTTTCCCCTTTGTTCTAGTTTAAAAGCTGCTCTATCTCCTTTTTAAAGGTTAGCGCCAGCAGTCTGGTTCCACCCTGGTTAAGGTGGAGCTCATCCCTTCGGAAGAGACTCCCCCTTCCCCAAAAGGTTCCCCAGTTCCTAACAAAACTGAATCCCTCTTTCTTGCACCATCGTCTCATCCACGCATTGAGACTCCGGAGCTCTGCCTGCCTCTGGTGACCTGCGCGTGGAACAGGGAGCATTTCAGAGAATGCTACCCTGGAGGTTCTGGATTTAATCTTTCTACCTAAGAGCCTAAATTTGGCTTCCAGAACCTCCCTCCCACATTTTCCTATGTCGTTGGTGCCCACGTGTACCACGACAGCCGGCTCCTCCCCAGCACTGTCTAAAATCCTATCTAGGTGACGCGTGAGGTCCGCCACCTTCGCACCAGGTAGGCATGTTACCAGGCGATCCTCACGCCCACCAGCCACCCAGCTATCTACATTCCTAATAATCGAATCACCAACTATGACGGCCGACCTAACCCTTCCCTCCTGGGCAGTAGGCCTTGGGGAGATATCCTCAGTGCGAAAGGACAATGCATCACCTAGAGAGCAGGTTCTTGCTACAGGATCCTTTCCTGCTACACCTGGTTGGTGCTCTCCCATTATGAGACCTTCTTCCTCCAAGGCAGCACCAGGGCTGCCAGTCTGAAGTTGGGACTTGACTACTATGTCCCTGAAGGTCTCATCTATATACCTCTCTGTCTGCCTCAGCTCCTCCAGGTCTGTTTCTCTAGCCTCCAGAGATCGGACTCATTCTCTGAGAGCCAGGAGCTCTTTGCATCGCATTCACATGCACAACTTCTCACCGGTGGGTAAAAAATCATACATGTGACACTCGATGCAAAAGACTGGGAAGCCCCCCTCTTGCTGCTGGACTGCTGCCTTCATCTCAATTTTGATCAGTTCCTAGTTAAGTTTTAGGTTGCTATGGGAGTAGGAATGTGTCTAACTTCCTTTAAATGTATTAGTGAATTCACTATGTGTCTGGTATATTGCTGTTATTTAATTTTATTTTCAGTTTTCCAAGACTTCAAAGCAGATTACATTCAAGCATTGTGGATATTTACCTATTACAGGTAAGCAATTTTGCTTTCACTGTGTACAAGCAGGATGAATTCAGCCACACAATGAAGACGCCCAAGAAGAAGGTTGCAATCAAAGTCTTGAAACCTTTTTCTTTTTGTAGCCCGATAAAAAGATGGAGGGAGAGTTGAAGTTCTAGTTAATAGCTTTTTGTTTTTTTTTATTAGCACCACTTTGTTCAAACCTACTATCTCTGCAAGAATCTTCTTCTAAAGAGTAGTGCTTCGCAAATCATATAAATGTTTACAGAGATCCTATATCAACACTGATCTAAAATGGGCTACTGATGTTTATGTTGCTCTTACTTGATGGGCATTGACCTTTACAGGAAGTTGTTTGGCAGACGGAACAGAGCCGAAAGAAATGCAGTTGGAGAGCCTTGTGAGAGCCTGGTCTGGCTTGATCATAGGAAATAAAGTTGAGCAGATTTTCTGAAAGGTTTAATCCTACGTAAATAACAAAGCTCTTCTGCAGTGTAGAGCAGTGATCCTCAATGGGTGTGTCGGGTCACACCAGTGTGTTGCATGCTACCGATTTCTCATTGCTCTTCTTTCCACTTCCTTCACTGAGCAAGAGGCAGACAGACATTCTTCCACTGCTGCTGATGCCGCCCAGGCTATCAGAACATTCAAATCCGGCTGGACGGGAATGGCAGCAGTGCTCGTTGAAGTGGATCATTGCAGCATGGCCTTTTCTTCTTCCGGCCCCCAAGGTCCGGAAGAGGAAGTGATGTATAGTGGGGCAAGCAGGAAGAAAAGGCCATGCAGCATTGAAAAGTAGTGGCAATAGAGCAGCACTGGCACCAAGCAGCAGCACAGATCTAGATTGTTGGGTAAGAGTATAGTGATAGGAGTATACTACCGTCCACCTGGTCATAATAGTCAGACAGATGATGAAATGCTAAGAGAAATCAGGGAAGCTAACCAATGTGGCAGTGCAGTAATAATGGGAGATTTCAATTACCCCAATATTGACTGGGTAAATGTAACATCAGGACTTGCTAGAGACATAAAGTTCCTGGATGTAATAAATGACTGCTTCATGGAGCAATTGGTTCAGGAACCAACAAGAGAAGGAGCTATTTTAGATTTAATTCTTAGTGAACACAAGATTTGGTGAGAGAGGTAACGGTGGTGGGGCCACTTGGCAACAGTGATCATAACATGATCAAATTTAAACTAATAACTGGAAGGGGGACAATAAGTAAATCTGCAGCTCTAACACTAAATTTTCAAAAGGGAAACTTTGATAAAATGGGGAAAATACTTAGGAAAAAAACTGAAAGGTGCAGCTGCAAAGGTTAAACATGTTCAATAGGCATGGACATGGTTTAAAAATACAATCCTAGAGGCGCAGTCCATATGTATTCCACGCATTAAGAAAGGTGGAAGGAAGGCAAAACGATTACAGTCATGGTTAAAAGGTGAGGTGAAAGAGGCTATTTTAGCCAAAAAATCATCCTTCAAAAATTGGAAGAAGGATCCATCTGAAAAAAATAGGATAAAACATAAGCATTGTCAAGTTCAGTGTAAAACATGATAAGACAGGCGAAGAGAGAATTTGAAAAGAAGTTGGCCATAGAGGCAAAAACTCATAATAAAATTTTTTAAAATATATCCAAAGCAAGAAACCTGTGAGGGAGTCGGTTGGACCATTTGATGACCGAGGGGTTAAAGGGGCTCTTAGGGAACATAAGGCCATTGCAGAAAGACTAAATGAATTCTTTGCTTCCGTGTTTACTAATGAGGATGTTGGGGAGATACCAGTTCCGGAGATGGTTTTCAGGGGTGATGAGTCAGACGAATTGAACGAAATCACTGTGAACCTGGAAGATGTAGTAGACCAGATTGACAAACTAAAGAGTAGCAAATCACCTGGACCGGATGGTATGCATCCTAGGATACTGAAGGAACTAAAAAATGAAATTTCTGATCTATTAGTTAAAATTTGTAACCTATCATTAAAATCATCTATTTTACCAGAAGACTGGAGAGTTGCCAATGTAACCCCAATATTTAAAAAAGGCTCCAGGAGCGATCCGGGAAGCTACAGATCAGTTAGCCTGACTTCAATGCCAGGAAAAATAGTGGAAAGTGTTCTAAAAATCAAAATCACAGAACATATAGAAAGACATGGTTTAATGGAACACCGTCAACATGGATTTACCCAAAGGAAGTCTTGCCTAACAAATCTGCTTCACTTTTTTTGAAGGGGTTAAAAACATGTGGATAAAGGTGAACCGGTAGATGTAGTGTATTTGGATTTTCAGAAGGCGTTTGAGAAAGTCCCTCATGAGAGTCTTCTACGAAAACTAAAGAGTCATGGGATAGGAGGCGATGTCCTTTTCGTGGATTACAAATTGGTTAAAAGACAGGAAACAGAGAGTAGGATTAAATGGTCAATTTTCTCAGTGGAAAAGGGTAAACTTTGGAGTGCCTCAGGGATCTGTACTTGGACCGGTGCTTTTCAATATATATATATAAATGATCTGGAAAGGAATATGATGAGTGAGGTTATCAAATTTGCGGACGATACAAAATTATTCAGAGTAGTTAAATCACAAGCGGATTGTGATACATTACAGGAGGACCTTGCAAGACTGGAAGATTGGGCATCCAAATGGCAGATGAAATTTAATGTGGACAAGTGCAAGGTGTTGCATATTGGGAAAAATAACCCTTGCTGTAGTTACAAGATGTTAGGTTCCATATTAGGAGCTACCACCCAGGAAAAAGATCTAGGGTTCATAGTGGATAATACTTTAAAATCGTTGGCTCAGTGTGCTGCAGCAGACAAAAAAGCAATCAGAATGTTAGGAATTATTAGGAAGGGAATGGTTAATAAAATGGAAAATGTCATAATGCCTCTGTGTCGCTCCATGGTGACACCACATCTTGAATACTGTGTACAATTCTGGTCGCCGTATCTCAAAAAAAATATAGTCGCGATGGAGAAGGTATAGAGAAGGGGAACCAAAATGATAAAGGGAATGGAACAGCTCCAATATGAGGAAAGGCTGAAGAGGAAAGGGCTGTTCAGCGTGGAGAAGAGACGGCTGAGGGGGGATATGATAGAGGTCTTTAAGATCATGAAAGGTCTTGAACGAGTAGATGTGAATCGGTTATTTACACTTTCGAATAATAGAAGGACTAGGGGGCATTCCATGAAGTTAGCAAGTAGCACATTTAAGACTAATCGGAGAAAATTCTTTTTCACTCAACGCACAATTAAGCTCTGAAATTTGTTGCCAGAGGATGTGGTTAGTGCAGTTAATGTACCTGGGTTCAAAAAAGGTTTGGATAAGTTCTTGGAGAAGTCCATTAACTGCTATTAATCAAGTTTAGCGAATAGCCACTGCTATTAATTGTATCTGTAGCATGGGATCTTCTTAGTGTTTGGGTAATTGCCAGGTTCTTATGACCTGGTTTGGCCTCTGTTGGAAACAGGATGCTGGGCTTGATGGACCCTTGGTCTGACCCAATATGGTAATGTCTTATGTTCTTACACCAGCAAAATTACATAAAATGTAAAGGGTATTCAGAGATCTGTTGGCGAAAAAGTGGTGGCACGGGAACAATGGCTCATATTTGGTAGCAATACTCAATGATATAGGTGTTTTGGAGAGAGATTCTACTAGTGATAAAAAACATAACACAACGTGATCTGAAGTGGACTTCGCAGGTGTACCTATTTAATTCTATGCCCTCGGACTACCCAAGACCGCTTGTCACGTTGATATCTCATATTCTGCTGGCAGCAAGATGTGAGGTGGGAAGATCATGGAAGCAGGTGATATTACCATGAGAGAAAAGAGTTCTTTGCAGATTGTGTCATATTTGTTATATGGAAAAAATGACCACCTTGGGAAGAGACAGCCTCTCGAGATTTTCTCAGGTCTGTGAGACCTTTGAATGCTGGGACCCTAAAGAGGAGAACATAATGGTATTGGGAGGAGAAAAATTGGAATATATGAGACTTTTTGGCATTCTCTGAATAATAGTTATATGTCTGGAAGTTCGCGGGAATTGTCAACTTGTACTGCTGGTATGTTGGTTGTTCAGTTATGATTATGTATTTTTCATGTACCTCTTGAACAAAATAATTGGAATAAAAAGTAAATTACAAAAAAAAGAAAATATTCTTTTACTCAATGCATAGTTAGGCTCTGGAATTCATTGCCAGAGGATGTGGTGAAAGCTATTAGTGTAGCTGTATTTAAAAAAGGTTTGGACAAGTTCCTGGAGAAAAAGTCCATAAACCATTAAGGTGGAGATGCAGAAATCCACTGCTTATGCCTGGGATAAGAAGCTTGGAATCTTATCTACCCCTTGGGATCCTGCCAGGTACATTTGATCTGAATTGGCTACTATTGGAAATAGGATACTTGATGGACCTTTGGTCTAACCCAGTATGGCAAATCTTATGTTCTTATGTATTGGTGCTCTTTTAGCAGATTGTCTTGTCTTTTGACAATGTTTCACTTCAAGGCTTCTCATCTAATGATAACAGCTCATTATGGTAAGATGTTATCGAGAGCTAATTTGGCAATTCAGAAGCAAACTTCTCTAATATAGGTTGCTATACAGCAGATACCAGAACGCTAAAAAAAACATTTTCATGTAAGCATGGACAAAGTCCAGCCACATTTTTTGTACAAATGGATGACATTCCATAGAGACTGATTCTGTAATCAAAATTGAAGGATATAATGTAGAAGATTTACTGTGCTGAAGAGCTGCATCGGCATCAACAACCATCTTTGCCAATGTGGATTGGGAAGATGGCGCCAATGGTGATCTGACGGGTTTAGACTCTAAAGCATCAGTACAGAAGGAGGATGGTAACAAAGATCTTGGTGCAGATGGTTAGCGCAGAGTTTTTTCAGGGTTGAAAGAGCTACTGGAACTCTTTTCCTCAATGCCTTATGTTCCTGCTTAGGAACAGGGTGAATTACGGCTTCAACTTCTAGAAGACAGTTTAGACCTAGGTATTGGTCTATCTGAGGAAATGTTTTCTTCTTATACGAGAAAGATGAGAAATGAGAAGATATCCTCCCACACGCTGAACAGCTGGACATATGTGTAGGTCCAAGACAACAAAGGCATAAATTATGGTCTTGGCTAGATATGCTGACAACATTAAGTGTATTTTTTGTTTTATTTTTTACCTGACATGCATCCCTTGTCTGACTTAATGAGAAAAAGTGAGGAAGAACTCTACTTCTAAAAAATGTTTTTTGAAGAGGCACAAAGAAAAGAAATTAAAAGTGAAGACACTAAAGAAAATAAAAGCTGCAGAAGAGAAACATGAAAAACTGTGGTGGCTGAGAGGGAGAAGAGAAGACATGAGGAGGCTCGTGCAGTGGTGGCTGCTTGGGAACTCCCACACATGCTCAGAAAGATTTTAGGTTTTTCTCAGCTTTAGAGAGCTACCTTCGTGTCAGTGCCATCTGTGACATCACCCACTTTTGAGGCTGGATTCTTTCCTGCTTCTTTATGGCGAAACCTCAAATCTCAGGGGGGTGTCTCCTTCTAGCTTTTCAATCTCATTGGGTTAGGGGAGTAGGGGTTGTGTGAGGGACAGATATTCAGTACATGTAGTACAGGATTGAGAATGTCAAGCTTCTCCAGCTGGAGGAGGAAAGATGAGTCCTGCGGGATTTACCTGCATCCATGGGGATGGAACTCCGATTACAAACTTCCTCTGCTTCTTCCTCCTCTTCACTATCAACAGGAGGATCAGGGAGATGTAGTCTCATTGCCTGAAAAAGAGAAGCAGTGCGAGCCCTTCACAACACTAATACATGCCATTTCACATGCACCCTCCTCCATGCCAATTCTCTCCAACACATGCGAGGCCCCTTTCCTCTTTCTGTGGCCACACATGTGTCTCTCTGACACAGACACACACACTTTCCCAGCTTCCGTGCCCAGTCTCTTTCACACACAAGCAAGGCTACTTCTCGCTTTCTGTGCCCTATCTCTCTTACACACAAGCGAGGCCTCTGCTCACCTTCCATGTCCAGTCTTCTCTCTCAAGCAAGGACCCTTTCTGCCTTCCATGCCCAGGATCTCACACACAAGCGAGGCCCATTCTCACCTTCCATACCCAGTCTGCCTCACACACACAAGGCCCATTCCCAGCTTCTGTGTCCAATCTCTTTCTCTCACATACACACAGGTCAGTTCCCAGCTTCCATGCCCAGACTTCTCACATATGCAAGGCCCTTTCTGTTTTTATTCCCAGTCTCTCTCAGACACACAAACACACACACACCTTCCCAAGCTTCCATGCTCAGTCTCTCTCACACAGATTATTTTTGCAGCTTCAGTGCTGTCTCTCTCACACACAAGCGAGACCCCTTCTCGCCTTCTGTGCTCAGTATCTCTCACACACACACGAGGACCCTTCCCTGCCTTCTATGCCCAGGCTCTCACATGCAGACATATGAGGCACCTTCTCGTCTTTCGTGCCCAGTCTCTCTCTCTCACACACAGGCCACTTCCCAGCTTCTATGCCCAGTATCCCTCACATACACCCCCATACCCAGCTTCCGTGTCCAGTCTCTCTCACACGCATAGTGGCCCCCTTCCCAGCTTCCATGCACCTTTTTCATTTCTGTAACTGTCTAGTTTTCCTTTCCTATAAGGTTTATAAGACCTGCCAAATCTTTGCATGCAAGGCCATACTTACTGTCTTGATAAATATCATCTTACAGTTGTAAAATCAATGCAATGTACATTTAAAACATAGTACAAATAATATATCAAAATATAAATTAACTTGTTCAGTGGTAAAATTAACTAATAAAATAAATACAAATAAAATAATTTAACTTTAGTGGTAGAACAATTAGTTAATAAAATTGAGATAACGAAATATATTAAACAAGACCTATCTTAAATGTGTTAGATAGTAAAAACAAAATAAAATAAATGCTAAACAAGTAGTCATTAAAACTAAAGCCACTAAATGAAGCTAGTTAATTTATGTATTTATTTGTTTTTATATACTGACATTCATTGGGGTATATCACATCAGTTTACATAATAACTCGGAGAATAATAAGACTAAGATGTCTTATTATTATTATATTGTAACAGTAAAAGCTTAGGGAACAGTTTGAAACTTAAGTCTGATACACGAGCATACACGGAGGTATAATAACAGATTTAACAATTTAAAAAAAGTCTAAAGAAATATTAGTAGTCTAAATATGCTTTAATAAAAAGAAATTGTCTTTAATGCTTTGCTGAATTTGAAATAATCCTTTTCAATTCGCACTTCTAATGGAAAGGAATTCTACAAGCATGGCACCAGGTAGGAAAACTGGTTTTGCGAATGCTCTCTAGTCTTAATGTCTTTAGGTGATGGAAGAACAATCAGAGTGAAAAGACACAGAGGAACACCCCTGCGCATGGCTTTAAAAAAAAAAAAAAAAGCAATTAAATGTTTATGTAAATGTAAAAGCTTGGCATCAAATCTTGAACTGACTTCTGAGTGTACCAGGTAACCAAAGTAGGTCCTTCAATAGGAGGGGGATATCATCATATTTTTTCTTTACAAAGAGTTTCACTATCATGTTTTGTACAAGGGGCAGCCTTCTAGTTTGTTAAACAGAAAGGCCATAAAGAAGAACATTGCAGTAATCTATTTGACAGAGGATAGGTGGATGTGCTAGAGTTTTGACATCTGATGGATCAGGAAATGGATGCTGATGATGAAGAAAACGCAAGAAAAAAATAACATGAGACGTGCTGAAAAGTTCAGTAAGGAATCCAGCTGTATTCCCAAAATGGTGATGACTCTTTAAGTTGGATTGGATTTTTATTTGTTTGTTTTTATGTACCGAAGTTCAAGATATATATCACATTAGTTTACAATCTAACTAGATAAACGACACTTGACCGACGTGCCGCAAATGCGCAGTAGAGAGCAGCTCTACTGCGCATGTGCGGGCGAGCACGTCAGTCTTAGGCAGCGTCAAAAAAAACCAAAAAACATGGCGGCAGTGGTGGTAGCAGCGGCAGCGGGCAGCGGTAGCGGGCGGCGGCGGTAGCGGCAGCGGTGGTGGGCGGTGGCGGTAGCGGGCGGCGGCGGTAGCGGCAGCGGGGGCGGGCGGTAGCGGCAGCGGGCGGCGGCGGCGGTAGCGGGCGGCAGCGGAGGCGGTAGCGGCGGGCGGCAGTGGCGGCGGTAGCGGGCGGCGGTAGCGGCGGTAGCGGCAGCGGCCAGTAGCGAGGGAGGGAGGAGAGAGAGAGAGGGAGGGAGGGACGGACTAAGTGGGAGGGACGAAGAGAGAGAGTGGGAGGGAGTGACTGAGTGAGAGGGAGGGATTGAGTGAGGGGGAGGGACTGAGTGAGGGGGAGTGAGCGGGACTGAGAGGGAGGGAGGGAGTGGGACTGAGGGGGAGTGAGTGGGACTGAGGGAGAGGGAGGGGGACTGAGGGAGAGTGAGTGGGACTGAGTGTGAGTGAGAGGGAGAGAGGGGGAGGGAGTGAGTGAGACTGAGTGGGAGGGAGGGACTGAGTGAGAGGAGAGGGAGGCTGGGGAGGAGTGGGTGAGTGGGTGGGAGGGAGGTAGGGGAGAGAGAATGAGGGAGGTAGGGGAGAGAGAATGAGGGGGAGGTGAGAGACAGAGGGATGTAGCCCGTTTTAACGGGCTTAACGGCTTGTATAGCATAAAATAAACAGTTGAATAAAACTAAGCACATAAAACAAAATACTTATCAAATCAAATATTATAAAATACAATAAAAAGAAATAAAATTCTTAAAAATCTGCAATATGACTAAAAAGTTGTGAGCAAGGTGACCGAAAGGCATGAAGTTTGGGCAGATGTTAGGTAAAAGCTTGTTGGAAGAGCCAGGTTTTAATACCCTTTTTAAATGTTTTGGTGTTAGGTTCTATTCTAAGCTCTAGAGGAAGTGAATTCCACAACTGTGGACCTGCAATAGATAAGGGTCTTTGTCTGATGGTGTTAAGGTGTGCTGACTTTGGTGAGGAGATGGGCAAGGTTCCATTGCTGGCAGATCTTGTGGCTCTTTGAGGCGTGTGGAAGTGAAGTGGTGCAGTGTGCCATTCCATCTTATCATTATATAGAGTTTTATGGCTGGTGGATGTGAGGACCACCTGGTAACTTGCCTAGTGCGAAGGTGGTGGACCTCACGCATTACCTAGATAGGATTATAGACAGTGCTGGGGAGGAGCCGGCTGTCGTGGTACATGCGGGCAACAACGACATAGGAAAATGTGGTAGGGAGGGTCTGGAAGCCAAATTTAGGATTTTAGGTAGGAAGCTTAAATCCAGAACCTCCAGTGTAGCATTCTCTGAAATGCTTCCTGTTCCACGCGCAAGTCCCCAGAGGCAGGCAGAGCTCCAGAGTTTCAATGCGTGGATGAGACGATGGTACAGGGAAGAGGGATTCAGTTTTGTAAGGAACTGGGGAAACTTTTGGGGAAAGGGGAGACTTTTCCCGAAAGGACGGGTTCCACCTTAACCAGAGTGGAACCAAGCTGCTGGCACTAACTTTCAAAAAGGAGATAGAGCAGCTTTTAAACTAGAACAAGAGGGAAAGCAGACAGTCGCTCAGCAGTGCATGGTTCGGAGAAATGTATCCTTGAAGGATACTAATGAAACAGGAGAATTAGGGCATCCCAACAGAGAGGTTCCAATAAAAGCGGGACCTATCGGGGTAAGGCCTGTAAAGCTCGCCCTACCACCGACAGCCCACCGCCGGCCACGAGGCCAAAATTAAAAATACTCTCCGCCATCCAGGCGCCCAATCTCAGCGCCGACCCCCATCCAGGCGCGCAGCCGATGACGTCACCGAGACGCGACCGGGAGGGGATTTAAATCCCGGCGCGATCTTCGGGCGCTCTCTTCTCCCTCGGCCCTCCAGCGGACCACGAGGACCCTCCTCCGACGCCCGACGTAGGAGCTGGGAGCCAGGGCCGCGCAGCCGGCGCCGGGACCTATCGGGGTAAGGCCTGTAAAGCTCGCCCTACCACCGACAGCCCACCGCCGGCCACGAGGCCAAAATTAAAAATACTCACCGCCATCCAGGCGCCCGATCTCAGCGCCGACCCCCATCCAGGCGCGCAGCCGATGACGTCACCGAGACGCGACCGGGAGGGGATTTAAATCCCGGCCCACTCCCCAGGCGTCGCGCGCCGAAGGTGCGCGACAAAGGGGCCTGCCCCTTTGTGCGCCCCTTAGTGCAGACCCGCAGAGCAGACCTCACAGCCAAAGTACCCAAACCTCTCATCCGCCATCCTACAAGAAACAGACTAGAAGCCAACAACTGGTCTCCAAACCACACGCAGATGTCCAGCAACACCCAGACGTCAAATAATCTAAAAGTGAGTAAAACCTCACCTAACACCCCTGCAGCAACGCACTCTCGCAACGGACCGCCACCACAGGACTCACAACGATACATGCAATTTTTTGTTCCTCAGTCCTCGCCTTTACAACTCTTAATCCATATCTCATCCTACAATTAACCCAAACCGCCCCTGTGCCCCCTTGCCATCCAAGAGTGCATGACCTTACAAGAACGATACATGATTCAATATTTTTTGTTGTTACCTATATTGCTACTGTATTGCTAGAACCTATACTGTCTTTTGTGCCTGCCTCTGTATGCTTGTCCACTCCTTGATGTCCACGTGCTCCCTTCTTAGCGCAGACCAGCCTAATTTCCCCACACCCCAGAGAATCCAGAGACTCCTCCCTCAAAAGATCTACTCCACCCTCCCTGCCTCACCACACCAGACATGTGCATACAATCTGTACCCATCCTATATCTCCCTCACTTGCGCAAACCCCGCGCCCCCCCTCTCCACATTGCCAACCCTCGCAGCTCGCTAATACCCATCTTGACCTCTCCCCTCACCGAATTCCTTGGCCTAATCACCCTCACCTTAACCCTCATCAATGCACAATCCATCCTAAAAAAAGCCCCCATCATCCATGACCTCCTCACGGATGATAACCCTGACCTTTTTGCCGTCACTGAATCATGGCTCAAAGAAACAGACCATGTCTATCTCAATCAGCTCCCCGGAACACTATACGATACTTTCTCCATCCCAAGACCTAAAAAGAGAGGGGGTGGGCTACTCCTAGCCGCAAAAAAGCACCTCAACCTCAAACTCCAACCCATCTGCCCCCCGCCCAAACTAGAAATCGGACTCTTCAAATCACCCACCCTCCAGATCTGCCTCATTTACGCCCCACCCAACCTCATCGAACACGACCCCTCCCCCCTCATCGAATTCATTGTAGACAACCTCAAAACAGACTCTCCCGCAGTGATCCTCGGAGATTTTAATCTCCATGTGGACTCCACACCCCGCACCCCCTCTTGCGAAACACTCCTAACCACCTTCGAAGCCCTAGGTTTCAAACAGCTCATCACTTCCCCCACTCACAAGGCAGGGCACACCCTCGATCTCCTATTTATCAACTCCCATCTATCTACACCCTGCCCCCCCGCAACAACCCCCATACCCTGGTCCGACCACTTCATCATCAATGCCCAAATCAACCTCACTCCCCCCACCAAGATATCACCAACCCAAAGGAAAATTGTTTCCTTCCATAAACCCTGCTCTTCTGAAAACATAGCCACAGCTTTCGACAAAGCTGTAGAAAACCTGGACCTCTCAAATCCAGCCCTTCACTCCTGGAATCATATAACCAAATCCATAGCCAATAAACTCTGCCCCGTGCTACACAAAGAAATCCCCGACCCTCAGAACAAAAAAAAACCCTGGTACTCCAACGAACTCCAAAGTCTGAAACAAGACCTCAGATCAAAAGAACGCCTGTGGCGCCGCCATCCCTCCACCCAACACAAAGCAGTGTATAAACTCTCACTGCACAACTACCGACAAGCCACCATCATCGCCAAAAGGGACTTTCACGCCAAAAAAATTCACGACCTACAATTCAATGCCAACGCCCTCTTTTCCTACGTCAATAACCTCACCAAGTCCCCCCACCCTGCCACGACTGAAGAAAACTCCAAGAAAAAATGCGAGGATCTTGCGAATTATTTCCAGCACAAAATCTCGAACATCCTCCAACGTTTCCCCCATAACCCCATGACCCACATCCCCCCCCCCCCTAAAAATGATAGCTCCTGCATCAAAGCCTTCGACCCCACCTCCACGCTAGAAATTGAGACCATCCTCAAAAAAATGAAACCGGCCACACACTTCCTAGACGCAATCCCCTCCAAAACCCTCCTCTCCATACCCACCACCATCGCCAAACCCCTAGCTAACTTCATTAACTGCTCCCTTACCTTCGGCAAAGTCCCAGACCCCCTCAAACTCGCCGTTGTGAAACCCCTCCTAAAAAAACCCTCCCTTGACCCCTCTGACCCAGCAAGCTATCGGCCCATATCCAATCTACCCTTCCTCGTGAAAGTCCTCGAGAAAGTAGTCAACACCCAGCTCACCAACTACCTCGAGGACCACAACCTCCTGCACCCCTCACAATTTGGTTTTCGGAAAGGCCGAAGTACCGAAAATCTCCTCTTAGCCATCACTGATACCATGCTCATCGGACTAGACCAAGGAAAATCTTACCTACTGGCCCTTCTAGATATCTCGGCAGCCTTCGACACTGTCAATCATCAGATCCTTATCACACGCTTGACAGAGATAGGAGTCACCGACACAGCGCTAGACTGGCTCACCTCTTACCTTACTAACAGAGAATACCTCATAAAACTTGATAACTTTGAATCATGCCACATTCCCCTCAGACAAGGCGTTCCCCAAGGATCATCCCTTTCCTCCACCCTCTTCAATATATACCTCCTCCCCCCTCTGCAACTTACTCTCAAACCTAGGCCTGGACTTCTTCCTATACGCCGATGACGTACAAATTCTCATACCCATTCAAAAAACCCTCAATGAAACCATCCTTTTCTGGGAATCTTGCCTAGTCTCCATCAACTCCCTACTAACCGACCTACACCTTGCTCTCAATGCAACCAAAACCGAACTACTCTTTATATCCAAGCAACCTGAACAAGATACCTCCACCACACCACCGCCCCCCCTACATCTCCCCCACACCACCCCCCCTCCGTAAGAGACCTGGGAGTCACCCTTGACCAACACCTGAATTTCAAACCACACATCAAGTCCCTCCTCAAAGCAGGTTTCTACAAACTCCAGATCCTCAAAAAACTCAAGCCCTTACTCCATACTCAAGACTTCAGATTAGTCCTACAGTCCACTATTTTCTCCAAAGTGGACTACTGCAACGCCCTCCTACTAGGCCTCCCATTCTCCACCATCAAACCCCTACAAACTCTTCAAAACGCCATGGCTCGTATCCTTACTAACACACGTAAAAGAGAGCATATCACACCCATCTTAGTAGACCTACATTGGCTGCCCATCCAGTTCCGCTCCCAATACAAAACCCTTACTATTCTTCACAACACCCTCTACAAAAACAACTCCCCCTGGCTTAAAGAAATGCCCCACTTCCACCTCTCCACCCGCCAGACTAGATCCACCTCCACAGGCACCCTCCACACTCCTCCCCTCAAAACTGCCCGCCTATCCGCCACCAGAGAAAGAGCCTTTACCATCGCAGGCCCCACCCTCTGGAATTCCCTCCCCACACACCTCCGTCTTGAACCCTCCCTAACCATCTTCAAAAAAGGCATTAAGACCTGGCTCTTCCGACAGGCTTACCACTGCTCCAGCCCCTCGTAGTCCACCCCCCTAAATCTGCTCCAGCCCCCTATAGACTACCCCCCTGAAACCCCCCCAATCGCTCCCCCCCTGTCTCTCCCCTGCCTCACCACCCTGAATCCACCCGAGCATCACCCGTCAACCCACCCATACCCCCACCCTCCCTCCCCTCACCCTTTCCCTATACCCCCCCCCCACCTCTCACCCCCCCCGCCACCTTCCTACCGTGCTCCACTGTAACCCAGTTAAAACTTACAACCTATATGTCGAAATCAAGACACCATTACCTGCTGTAACTGCTGTAAATAAGCTAATACTTTATGTATATGTGTTTAATTGTTTAATAAGTTATCAATATAATCCACCATAACTGCTGTAATTAAGCTTTAATATATATCATTATATAATCTATTTATTCCTCATTAACCACTGTAAAAATCAACCTTGTTCTAACCTCATTAAGCAACCTATCCTGTAAATACTGATACGTTCCTTGTACCTTTCTCAGCTGCTGTCTTTCCTCCTTTACCTCTCTCCCCCCTCTCCCCCCCCCTCTTTTCGCTCCTGCTCCACTCCCCCACTCCCTGTTTTTTGTAATTTCCTCCTTTCTCAAGTTTATTGTAAACCGGCGTGATGTGCTTGCACGAACACCGGTATATTAAAAGCTGTTAAAATAAAATAAAATAAAATAAATAGTCCATATGCCAATATGTAAAAAATCAGCAAAGCTAATGATTTCCGAATTATCCCAAACAACTGAAAAGCAGGTTGTTAAAACAAACAAAAAACACACTTTGAAATGTCTGTATGCCAATGCCAGAAGTCTAAGAAGTAAGATGGGAGAGTTAGAGTGTATAGCAGTGAATGATGAGATTGACATAATTGGCATCACAGAGACTTGGTGGAAGGAAGATAACCAATGGGACAGTGCTATATCAGGGTACAAATTATATCGTAATGATAGGGAGGATCAACTTGGTGGGGGTGTGGCACTTTATGTCCAGGAGGGTAAAGAGTCCAACAGGATAAAGATCATACAAGAGACTAAAATGCTCAGTAGAATCTATATGGGTAGAAATCCCATGTGTATTGGGTAAGGGTATAGTGATAGGAGTATACTACCATCCACCTGGACAAAATGGTCAGACAAATGATGAAATGCTAAGAGAAATCAGGGAAGCAAACCAATTTGACAGTGCAATAATAATGGGAGATTTCAATTACCAAGTACAAAAAATATCTTAGTCTATAGACCCACGATTAATGTAACATAAAAGTAAAAAACGTGGTTCAATATTTTTTCAATCTGTAATGCTGTGTGTTATGTTCTTATAAATTTAAAGAGATACACAATTATATGAAATTAGGCACCATCATACCACCCACTGAGCTTACAAGTTAGAACTTGTGTTTCTGCACTTCATTGGGTCACTTTTAATCATCGGTCCAAAAAAGTCCAGTATTCAAGTATTCAATTTTTAACTTTTTTATGAACTTATATATAAAAAGAGTACAGGAGATATAACTTCCCTTCAGTGGCTGTCTGGGTCAGTAGTCCAACACACGCGTTTCGCAACACTGCTGCTTCAGAGACATGAATTTTTTCTGACTCTCCTGGATCCAGCACTCCCCATGCGTCTTACAGACGGGATTGTAGGCAAATCTTCCACGCCATTGTTGCTTCAGAAATCGCCAAATATTGCTGAGGTGACTTAACAGAAACTGAAGGTCCATTATAATTTCGGACCCGACACCATTTCTCCGCTTAAAGTTTTAGCGGTTTTATTTTATTTTAGATTTCAATTACCCCAATATTGACTGGGTAAATGTAACATCAGGACTTGCTAGAGACATAAAACTCCTGGATGTAATAAATGATTGTTTCATGGAGCAATTGGTTCAGGAACCAACAAGAAAGGAAGCTATTTTAGATTTAATTCTTAGTGGAACGCAGGATTTGGTGAGAGAGGTAACGGTGGTGGGGCCACTTGGCAACACTGATCATAACATGATCAAATTTAAACTAATAACTGGAAGGGGGACAATAAGTAAATCTGCAGCTCTAACACTAAATTTTCAAAAGGGAAACTTTGATAAAATGAGGAAAATAGTTAGAAAAAAACTGAAAGGTGCAGCTGCAAAGGTTAAAAGTGTTCAACGGGCTTAGACATTGTTTAAAAATACAATCCTAGAGGCGCAGTCCATATGTATTCCACGCATTAAGAAAGGTGGAAGGAAGGCAAAACTATTACCGTCATGGTTAAAAGGTGAGGTGAAAGAGGCTATTTTAGTCAAAAAAACATCCTTCAAAAATTGGAAGGATCCATCTGAAGAAAATAGGATAAAACATAAGCATTGTCAAGTTAAGTGTAAAACATTGATAAGATAGGCGAAGAGAAAAATTGAAATGAAGTTGTCCATAGAGGCAAAAACTCATAATAAAAACTTTTAAAAATATATCCAAAGCAAGAAACCTGTGAGGGAGTCGGTTGGACCTTTAGATGACCGAGGGGTTAAAGGGGTTCTTAGGGAAGATAAGGCCATTGCAGAAAGACAGCAAATGTTGCTTACCTGATGTAACAGGTGTTCTCACAGGACAGCAGGATGTTAGTCCTCACAAATGGGTGACATCGAGGATGGAGCCCACCACGGAAAACTTCTGTCAAAGTTTAAACAGAACTTTGACTGGCCCCTACTGGGCATGCCCAGCAAGGCACTGACCCTGCAGCCAGCAGGGGTCTCCCTTCAGTCTGATTTTCAAAGCTACAGGCAGTGCCTAGAAAGTAAAAACAAAACAAACCCAACACCGCGGGGTGGCGGGCGGGTTTCGTGAGGACTAACATCCTGCTGTCCTGTGAGAACACCTGTTACATCAGGTAAGCAACATTTGCTTTCTCACAGGACAAGCAGGATGGTTGTCCTCACAAATGGGTGAGTACCGAGCTGAGGATGTCCTGACTTGCACCAAATGTACCCAACGACGTGCAACAGGCACTACAACTGGGGTGGAATTTGGTAAAGGGCATCCGCACCCTACCGGGAAGGTGGAAGGGTGTTGGTACATCACGTTGGAAAAAGGTTACGCAAGACAGATTGGCCGAAGATGGAGTCCTGTCTTCCAGCTTTGTCCAAACAATAGTGGGCTGCAAAGGTATGGAGAGAACTCCAGGTTGCAGCCCTGCAGATGTCAGGAAGCGGCACCGATCGAAGGTGTGCCACTGACGTCGCCATGGCCCTCACAGAGTGTGCTTTCACACGGTCTTGAAAGGGAATGCCAGCTTGCTGATAGCAAAAGAAATGCAGTCCGCCAACCAGGAGGAAAGAGCCTGCTTACCCACAGGATGTCCTAACTTGTTAGGATGAAAAGAGACAAATAATTGAGTGCTCTTCCTGTGAGCAACTGTACGGTCTAGATAAAAAGCTAGAGCTCGTTTGCAGTCTAGGGTATGCAGAGTCTGTTCCCTGGAGTTGGAGTGGGGCCTGGGAAAAAAGATAGGTAGTATGATGGATTGATTAATATGAACTCAGAAGAAACTACCTTAGGTAAAAATTTAGGGTGAGTGCGGAGTACCGCCCGGTCCTGCAGGAGCTTAGTGTAAGGCGGATAGGTAACTAGGGCCTGCAATTCACTAACCCTGCGAGCTGAAGTGATAGCCAAAAGGAATAACACTTTCCATGTGAGATACTTTAACTCACAGGAGTGCAGAGGTTCGAAAGGAGGTTTCATTAGACGACCAAGAACCAGGTTAAGGTCCCAAGATGGGGCCGGAGGACGTAAGGGTGGCTTCAGATGGAGCAAGCCTTTAAGAAAACGTGTTACTAGGGGTTGTACTGAAATAGGGACACCCTGTACACCTTTATGGAAGGCGGCTACCGCACTGACATGCATTCTGATAGAAGAGGTTTTAAGACCTGATTCAGAGAGATGCCATAAATAGTCCAAGAATTTGGAGACTGGACAAGAAAGGGGATCAAGGGACTGAAGTGCACCATGATGTGTACCTTTTCCATTTGTATGAGTAAGACTTTCTTGTGGAAGGCTTTCGTGAAGCTATCAGGACCCGAGAAACGGAATCTGAAAGGTTGAAAGGCTGAAGGACTAACCTTTCAACATCCATGCCGTCAGGGACAAGGCTTGGAGGTTGGGATGGAGGAGGCATCCGTCGTTTTGAGTGAGCAGATGCGGGTCCTTTCCCAGAGGAATGTGCCTGCGGATGGAGAGATCCTGGAGTATTGGAAACCATACTTGGCGTGGCCAGTAAGGTGCTATCAGGATCATGGTTCCCCCGTCCTGGCGTAGCTTCACGAGAGTCTTTGACACAAGAGGAAGTGGAGGGAATGCATAGAGCAGACCGGTTGTCCACTTGAGGGAGAATGCATCCCTCGGCCGAGAGTGCTGGCTCCGAATGAGAGAGAGAGCAGTAATCGTCCACTTTGTGGTTCTGAGGGGACGCAAAGAGGTCTATGCGGGGAGAACCCCACTTGTGAAACAGAGAGGTCGCTACCAGAGGATCGAGTGACCACTCGTGCGGTTGGAAGACACGGCTCAGCTGGTCTGCCAATACATTGTCTACTCCCAGCAGGTAAGTGGCCCTGAGGTACATGGAGTGGGAGAGGGCTTCCGCCCAGATCTGCGCAGCTTCCTGACACAGAAGGAAGGAGCCTGTGCCTCCCTGCTTGTTTATGTACCACATGGCCACTTGGTTGTCCGTCTGGATTAAGATTATCTGATGAAAGAGATGATCTTTGAAAGTGCGGAGCGCATAGCGGATTGCTCGAAGTTCCAGGAAATTGATCTGGTGTTCGGCTTCCTCGTTGGACCATAACCCTTGGGTTTGAAAGTCGTCCACATGGGCTCCCCAACCGATGTGAGAAGCGTCGGTGGTTAGGATTACTTGCGGATCCGGTGGAAGAAAGGGTAAGCCCTGAAGGAGGTTGACCTGAGTCGTCCACCAGGTTAAGGATAGGCGCAGCGCTTGTGTGACTGTGACTATGGAGGACAGAGGCTGAAAAGCTTGAATCCATTGGTGTCGTAGAGTCCATTGTGTTACTCTCATGGCTAGTCGGGTCATGGGAGTGACTTGAACCGAGGATGCCATGTGTCCTAGGAGAATGAGGAACTGGCGAGCCGTGGCAGTGTTCTGAGACTGGAGCTGGCGAGCCAGGGATATTAGGGTGTGGACTCTCTGAAGAGGAAGGTAAGCCTTTGCCTGCAAGGTGTCCAAGTCTGCTCCAATGAAGGATAAGGTTTGAGACGGGACTAAGCAAGATTCTCGTAATTGACGAGAAACCCTAAGGAAAGGAGTGTTTGAATTGTCAATTTTAGGGAGGATTGAGCTATCTGTTGGGTGGAGGCCCTGATTAGCCAATCGTCCAGGTATGGGTAGACGTGGACACCTTCCTTCCTGAGGAATGCTGCTACCACTACGAGACATTTGGTAAAGACTCGTGGGGCAGAAGATAGACCGAAAGGGAGGACACGGTATTGATAATGGTCGTGGCCAACTAGAAAACCGCAGATATTTGCGATGGGATTGTGTGATCGCAATGTGGGTATAAGCGTCCTTGAGGTCGAGAGAGCACAGCCAATCCCCTCTTTGTAGCAGAGGGAGCAGCGCGCCTAGGGTTACCATTTTGAACTTCTCTTTTTGAAGGTATTTGTTGAGGGCTCGAAGGTCCAAAATGGGACGTAGTCCCCCCGATTTCTTTGGTATTAGGAAGTATCTGGAATAGAATCCCTTGCCTCGTTGAGAGGGAGGAACGGGTTCTATAGCATTTGATTGCAGAAGAAGAGATACTTCCTGTTGTAATTGAGCCAAATGGGTGGATAGACTCCACGCTTGAAGAGGCGGGGAGTCTGCCGGAAGAGTTATGAAGTTGAGGGTGGTAACCCTGTGCGATAATTGTTAGCACCCACTGATTTGAGGTGATCTGCAACCAAGGTTGTAGAAAATGGTACAGTCGACCTCCTACAGGGATGTCCGGAAGAGGGGTTTGGCATGTGTTCCCTACAGGGGAGTCAAAGGCCAGCCGCCAGGCCCAGGAGGAGGGGCTACAGTAGGCCTTTGTTTCCTAGGCTGACGCGGCTGAGGCCTAGTAGAGGATCGAGCTGGACGAGGCCTGGCCGATGGAGGGTAATAACGGCCGTGGGTCGAAAGAATGACTTCTTAGAGTCTTTCTTTTGCGGTTGCTTGGAGGTCAGCTCAGGTGGGACAGATGAGAGTTGTTTCAACGTCTCATGGTGGTCTTTCAACTCCGCCACAATCTGCTGAATTTGCTCTCCAAACAAATTATCGCCTAAGCAGGGTAAATCAGCAAGACGATCCTGAACCTCTGGGCGAAGGTTGGATGATTTTTAACCAAGCCCAACGTCTGGCTGAGATGGCTGTGGCTGAAACTTTTGTGGAAGCATCGAATATGTCGTAGGCCAGTCCTAATCTCGTTGCTTCCCTGCCTCAAATCCCTTGTGAAGAAGGGCTTGAAGCTGCGGTTGGTATTGGTCTGGTAACGTGTCAGCATAGTCTTGCATCTGCTTAAGGATGGCTCTGTTGTACTGAGTCATATAAAGTTGATATGAAGCTATGCGTGAAATCAACATAGCTCCATGATAGACTTTCCGTCCAACACTATCTAGGAACTTGTTGTCCCTGGTAGGTGGGGGTAGAAGAGTGTGGCTTAAGACGCTTGGCCTTCTTCTGCGCGGACTCAACCACAACAGAGCGATGATCCAGTTGAGGTTTTTGGAAACCTGGTGCTGACTGGACAAGGTAGGTGGAGTCAGCTTTTTTGTTAACTGGGGACACTGATGAAGGAGATTCCCAGTTTTTCTTGAGCAGATCCAAAAACACCTGGTGTATAGGGATGGAAGCGATGATTTTTGGAGCATCCAGAAATTGAAGGAGTTCCATCATCTGGTGTCTGTCATCAGCTTCAGATTTGTAGTTGAAAAGGTTACAACTTCTGACATCTCTTTCACAAAATTAATGAAAGATAGATCCTCAGGAGGAGATCTTTTTCTACTCTCTGTAGGAGATGGAGGCGAAGGCAAATCCGTGTCAGAAGATGTATCATCATCATCACCCCAGGTATCGTAGGGATCAAGTGGGGTTTGTAACCCTGATGGACCTGGCTGAGGCTCTAAAGGCATCGATGGAAACCGAGGTGGAATCGGTTGCCGTAGGTGGAACCAGAAATGGCCATAGATGGCTTCGGTGCTGTCGATGGAATCGGTGCCTGGCGTGGAATGGATGGAACCGAAGGATATATCGGTGGAGATATACCAGAAGGCACCGATGGAACCACCCCGGAAGGGGGAATCCGGAACGG